>NW_026606089.1:14572500-14672500 GCF_029834395.1 Sorex fumeus | reverse complement strand
CTATTCTCCCCGTCATGCCAGACTCTCAGAGCCTGCTTTTATTGGGTTTATTTTATATATTGGGGACTGTGGGGGGCATGCCTACTAGTGCCCTTCAGTTGCTCAGAGGTCGCTCCTGGTGGTTGCGGAGACCCGTGTGGAGTTGGGGAGTCTGCCACATGCAAAGCAGATGCTGGGACTCTGTACTATCCCTTTGCGCCTGGTTTTGGAACGCTTGTTCCCTCGCTTGAAATCATTCACTGGGTCCCATCAGCAGGTGGAAATACAGACGTGCGGGAAGTGGAGAGACCATCCAGGGGCTAAGGCTTTTGCTTTGCATGTGACTGACTCTAGTTTGGTCCCACCCTTGAGCATCAGTACCATGCTATAAACAAAACATCACGGCTAAATAAGGGGGCAAAGAGATAGTATAGAGGAAGGTGACTACCTCAGCCAACTCAGGTCTGATCTCTGACACCACACATGATCCACTGTGCCCTGCCAGGAGTGATCCCTAAGCATGGAGTCAGTCCTGGGCACTGTCAAGTGTGGTCTCCACAATCCCTCTCCCCCCAAAACTAACCCCAAACCTATAAAATACAACATTGCAAACCTTTGGGGGTATTGTGCTGTCCACTCAATTCCTCTGTGGGATAACCCAAATCACCCAGCGCTTTCCTGCCTCGGGGCCTTTGCATGGACCATCAACTCTGCTTGCCTCTCTCTTTTCTCCCAATCTGCAGGGTTGAACTTCTCCACTTTTTTTTTGAATGTGTAAAAGCCAATTTATTTTAGTTCTTCAAATTAAAAAATTAAAAAAAATTGAATCATCGTGAGATACACAGTTACAAAGTTTTTTTTTTTTTTTTTGTGATGGGCTTCAGTTAAATAATGTTCTAACGCCTTTCCCTTCACCAGTGTACATTTCCCACCACTTATGTCCCCAGTTTCCTTCCCGGACCCCCACTGCAGTCAACTTCTATGGCAGACACTTTTCTTCTCTCTGTCTCTGTCCATCTGTCTGTCTGTCTGTTTCTCCTTTTGGGCATTAAAGTTTGCAGTGCAGTACTGACAGTTATTGTGTTTGTCCCTTGACCTCCTTTCAGTGTGCAGTTCTTGTCCAGAGAGATCACTTCCAGCAATCATTGTCATAGTGGTCCCTTGTCTGTCCTAGCTGCCCCATCTGTCCTTGTCTGTCCCCCCACCCCATCACCACTGTGCCCAGCTTCCAACCATGGCCCAGTCCTCCTGGCTCTTGCTTCTACTATCCTTGGATGTCATAGACTTCTCCACTTTAAGTCCCAGCTTATAAGCATTTTTTTTAACCACCGAGTCGGGCTAGAGCGATAGCAGAGTGGGTAGGGCGTTTGCCTTGCATGCGGCCGACCCAGCTTCGATTCCTCTGTCCCTCTCGGAGAGCCTGGCAAGCTGCCGAGAGTATCTCGCCTGCACAGCAGAGCCTGGCAAGCTCCACGATGGAGAGAGTGTTACAGTGCTACAGTGTACCACCGAGTCACCAAATCATTTCTTTTTTTGTTCTGTGTTTTATTATTATTATTAATTATCCACCCCTCTCGGAGAGCCTGGCAAGTTACCAAGAGTATCTCGCCCGCATGGCAGAGCCTGGCAAGCTACCCGTGATGTATTCGATATGCCAAACACAGTAACAACCAAGTCTCCAATGGAGACGTTACTGGGCCCGCTCGAGCAAATCGATGAACAATGGGAGGACAGTGATTGATTGACAGTGATTGATTAATTATTGTTATTATTATTTTTTGCCATACCAGGCAGTGCTTGCTGCAGCTCCTGGCAATGCTCCGGGGCTCTACGTGACACAGCTCTAGCCCAGGGACCCCTGCATGTGCAGCCTGTGTTCCAGCCCACCCTGCTGTCTCCCAGGCCTGTCAATCCTTTCAGCCGTGGAGAGCAGGGGCCGGGTCACAGGCTCTTCTCACTGTCTACCAGAGGGTCTTTCTTTCACATTGGGGGAGGCTGAATTTGAATTTTTTCATTTAAGTTTTATCTTTATTTATTAACTTGTGGTGCTCAAGGCTTCCTCCTGGCTCTGGACCCAGGGATCGATCCTGGAGGGGCTCCAGAGTCTCCTGCCCTCTCACCTGGCTGTCCTCACCAAGGCCCCTTGGAGGGGGGAGGGTTGAGTTTCTCTCCCCCCCGCCCCAAGCAGAGCCCCAGCAGCTGAGGACCTCTGGAGCCAGCCACGGCCATGCTGGGACCACTCTCCACATGTCCGGACGGGCCTCATGCATGAAAGAACTGGCAGAGGAACCCAGGCATGCGGGTCCCGGGGCTGAGGTCTCCAAGCCTACTCGGATTGGGACTGGGCCTTCTCCAACCAGACCCCCCATCTTCCAGTAGGTAGGCGTCACTCCCACCAGCTGCCGCCAGCGCCAGGTTGGTCCCATCAATGACCAAGACGCAGAGACTATAAAACCCAGCTCCCAGAAGTGCGTGGCTGCATTTGCGGCCCCGCAACATCTTATTATCTTGTTTTTCCTTTGGAGAACCTGGCAGGCTATCAAAAGTACCCTGCCCACGCAGCAGAGTCTGGCAAACTTCCCATGTCTTACTCAATATGCCAAATACCAGTAACAATGAAGGGTCTCATTCTCCTAATCCCGAAAGAGCATTGAAATGGCTCTTTTAAAATCTCAAGGCTAGGAAGAAGGAGACGTTACTGGTGCCTGCTTGAAGAAATCGATGAACAATAGGATGATCGTGATCCTGATTAACTTGTGGTGCTCAGGGCATCCTTCTGACTCTGGACCCAGGGATCGGCCCTGGAGGGGCTCAGGTGCTGGGGATTGAAGCTGGGTCGGCTGCGGCCAAGGCAGACACCCTCTTTGCTCCCAACTCTTGGTTCCCTTGTCTGATTTTCGATGTTGTGGAGGCCTCCCAGGGAGAGCTGGCAGAGCAGGTGGTGTGGTGTGTGTGTGTGGGGGGAAGGGCTAGGTCACCCCTTCTGGTGACTCTCAGCTGCCTGGGCTGGGGATTCAGTGCTAAAGGTCACCCCAGCAGAACTGGGGGATTGACCCACTTCCGGGCACCACACTGGGGTCCTGTCCAGAGTCGGTTGAGCACCCTGCTTGGGAAGTGGGCTCTGAAGTCAGAACCCTGGGCTGGATCCTGGGTCTCTGCGGAGGCCCCAGGGGACTTTCTTAACTTCTTTGAGCCTCAGTTTCCCCTTCTGTGCAAGGGGGAGGACCACCAGGACTCTGAGATGGACTTTGGGCCAGCCGGGGCTGAAGCCCCATGACAGCAGCTGGGTGGGGGGGTGGGGTGGGTACCCAGGACAGCAGCTGGGTGGGGGGGTGGGGTGGGTACCCAGGACCTGAGGCCCTCGCCTGGCCCCTTTGGGGAGCACAGGGCAGGAACCAGGGGCCGTTGTGCCTTTCCCTGCTCTGGCCCCCAACTCCTGCTCACTCCCCTTGCTCCCCAGCCTGGATAACTTTGCGGGAAGCCCAGGGCCTTCTCCTCTGCGCCCCACTGACCCTCCTGCCCACAGCCCCAGGTCCGTCCCCTTGTGAACACAAGCCCCAATCCCGGTCTCGCTGGTCTCCTGGCACCCGTCGGGCCCTGGATTTAAGCGGCTTCCCGGCCCCTCTCATCAGCGCGGCCCGAACCTCCCTCTTCACCCACCTCCCCCCGGATATTTCCCGTTTATCTGCCACCCCACTGGCTGATAGCTCTCCGAGCCGCTGCCCTTCCCCGAGTGCCTGGGCCAGTATTTCTTGTTAAGCTTCTGTCTGGCCACGCGGCTTCCATTAACTCTCTGCCCGGCGCAGCAGTATTTCTTGTTCCTTGGCGGCGGCTCGGCCTGGAGGCCCCTAGTAATTCTTCTGAAGAAAGGGCGAGGGCGCCTCTCTGAGAGGCCTGGGGGGTCTCATCCGGCTTTAGCTTGAAGTGGCGTGGAGGGACCTTGGGGCAGAGGGAGGGTGGGAAGTGGCTTTGGGGGCGGGGTCCTGGGGAGTGTGTGTTTGCGTGTGGGGGGAGCGTGTCTGTGTGAGTGTGAGCGTGTGGGTGAGTATGAGTGTGTATGAGTGGGTGTTTCTGTGTGAGTGTCTGTGTGTGTGTGTGAGTGTGTACGTCTGTGTGAATGTTTATGAGTGTGTGTAAGTGTAGGAATGTGTGTGAGTGTGTGAGTATGTATGAGTGCGTGTGCGTGTGAATATGTGAGTTGTGAGTGTGTCTGTGTGTAAGTGTGTGTGAATGTGAGTGTGTGAGTGCGTGTCTGTGTGTGAGTGTGCATCTGTATAAATGTGTATGAGTGTGTGTGAGTATGTGTGAGTGTGTGCGTCGTGTGAGTGTGTCTGTGTGAGTGTGTGTGAGTGTGCGTCTGTGTGAGTGTTTATGAGTGTGTGTAAGTGTATGAATGTGTATGAGTGTGTGTAAGTATGTGTGAGTGTGTGTGAGTGTGTGTGAGTAGGTGTTTCTGTGTGAGTGTGTGAGTGTGTGTGAGTGTGTGTCTGTGTGAGTGTTTATGAGTGTGTGTAAGTGTATGAATGTGTGTGTATGTATGAGTGCGTGTGAACATGTGAGTGTGTGAGTGCATGTCTGTGTGTGAGTGTGCGTCTGTGTAAGTGTGTATGAGTGTGTGTAAGTATGTGTGAGTGTCTGTGAGTGTGTGTGAGTAGGTGTTTCTGTGTGAGTGTCTGTGAGTGCGTGTGACTGTGTGTCTGTGTGAGTGTGTGTGAGCGTGTACATCTGTGTGAGTGTTTATGAGTGTGTGTAAGTGTATGAATGTGTGTGAGTGTGAGTATGTATGAGTGCGTGTGCATGTGAATGTGTGAGTGTGTGAGTGCGTGTCTGTGTGTGAGTGTTCGTCTGTGTAAGTGTGTGGGAATGTGTGTGAGTGTGTGTGAGTGTGTGTCTGTGTGAGTATCTGAGTGTGTGTGTGAGTGCGTGTGTGTGTGTGGGTGTGTCTGTGTGTGTGAATATATGTGAGTGTGTGTGTGACATCCTGGGACCTGCTCCCGTTCTCTCCCTCTCCCTCCACTTCATGAGTCTACATCTGGGAACCTGAGAAATCTTCCTACTACTCCGGGCACGGCCAAAGCGGCCCTGACTCAGTTTCCCCACTGGCCATGTGATGGTTCCTCACAATCTCTTTTGTTTGCTTGTTCGGGGGCGACAGCTGGAGGTGCTCAGGAATCACTCCTGGCAGGGCGCAGGGCATGCTATGGGGTGCCAGGGATCGAACTCGGGTGGGCCGCAGGCCAGGCAGATGCCCTCCTTGCTGTGCTCGCGCTCTGACCCCATCTCTTTTCTTTCTTTCTGGAGCGGGAGCATGCCCAGAGGTGCTCAGGGGACCAGCTGGTACCCGGGATCAAACCTGGGCCTCGCCCCCCCCCCCCCCCAGCACTTTTCACACAACCTTTCATTTCAACTTCTCATTTCTTCATTTATTTAACAGCCAAGAAGCGGGCTGGGGGAACTGGTGGTCTCCTAAACACTCTACGAATACCCGCACTTTTCAAGGCTCCCAGTCATGCTGGGACAAAAGTGCAACTTGCAGATGAGAAATGTCGGCACAGAGACTCTGAGGCACTGACTTCAGGCTGCACAGCGGGTGAGTAACATGGCGGGCATTTAAGCCTGGGCCCTGGCGTTAGAGCACACTCCTCAGAAGAGTCTTCTCTCGGCGGCTGGGTGCCCCCTGACAGTTCCACACCGCCGGTCCTGCTGATTCTTGTCGGTGCGGGTGAAGGTTCTCTGACCCACGTAATTTCTCCGGAGGCTGACTGCCGCCTTCTTGCTCTGGGGAGCACTAGACAGAGATTCAGCTTGATGCTTTGGGGACACTTCCCGCCTCCCCTCCCCTTGTCACTGCTCTTGTGATGATGTCCAGGGGGGTCCTCATGTGCTCTTACCACTGGAACTAACTCTCGGACCCCTGAAGGAGATTTCATTGCGGTTGTCATTTTTTATTTTTTCTGGCCACACCCGACAGTGCTTTGGGGGGGCTACTCCTGGCTCTGTGCTTTGGGGGGACTGGATGTGATGCCGGCTGGCCACACGCATGGAAAGCGACTTAATCTCGGTCCTCGTTCGTCAGCCCCTGAAAATGAACTTCATATTTTCCGGTAGGATTGAACTCAGAGTCTCACTCTGGGCAAGTCCTCTCTGTCTGAGCTGCACACACATGCCTGAAGAAGGTGTTTTAAGCGTGTGTGTGTGTGTGTGTGTGTGTGTGTGTGTGTGTGTGTGTGTGGTGTGGGGGGCGGGGACATGCTTTTAGGGACCTATGCTAGTCCTGAGCCTTTTGCACAAGGTGCCGCCAAGCTTGATTTCAGCCTCATTTGCCTTCAGCTAAGAGGGTTCTGGAGGGCTTGGAGCATAGTACAGCAGGTAGAGCACTTGTTTTACACACGGCTGACCTGGGTTCCATTCCCAGCACCACTAATGGTCCCCTGAGCACCATCAGGAGTGATCCCTGAGTGCAGGGTCAGGAATCAGCCTTGAGCATCACTGGGTGTGGTCCCCAAACAAAAACAAACAAAGAATGTTCTGGAATGGAGGGTAGTAGCTAGAGGATCTGGATGGTTTCTGCCCTCTCTTCCTGCCACCCTTCTGTTCTACCTCAAACAGGTGATTTGAGATAACAAAAACAAACACCGTCCTCCCGTTGTTCATCGATTTGCTCGAGCGGGCCCAGTAACCTCTCTATCGTGAGACCCATCGTTACTGTGTTTGGCATATTGACTACATCACGGGGAGCTTGCCAGGCTTTGCTGTGTGGGCAAGATACTCTCGGTAGCTTGCCGGGGCTCTCCAAAAGGGGCGGAGGAATCGAACCCGACTCAGCCGGGCTGGCTGCGCGGAAGGCAAACGCCCTACCGCTGTGCTATCAATCATTTTCCTCTTGGTCACAAGAGGCTTCAGATCAAACCACCACCACCTACTTGGGTGAGGGGTCCAGACCCTTCTTCCTTCCATGTGGGAAACAAGGGGAGGTGTGTGAGAGGGCACTGGGGTAGCACAGGAGATGTGGGGGACTTTCTGAGTTCCAGTCCCAGCTCTGACTTTATTGAATCGCTGTGAGATACAGTTACAGATGATCATGATTACGTTTCAGTCATACAATGATCAAACACCCATCCCTCCACCAGCATGCATTTTCAACCACCAATGTCCCCAGTATTCCTCCCACCATCCCCACCTCATCCCACCCTCTGCCTCTGTGGCAGGTACATTCCTTCTCACTCTCTCTGTACTTTTGGGCATTATGGTTTGCAATACAGATACTAAGAGGCCATCATATTTGGTCCTTAGTCTACTTTCTGCACGCATCTCCCATCCCGAGTGATCCTTCCAATCAACATGTACTTAGTAGTCCCTTCTCCATCACAACTGCCTTTCCCCCAGATGTGAAGCCGGCTTCCAAACTGTGGAGTAATCCTCCTGGCCCTTGTCTCTACTGTCCTTAGGTGTTAGTCTCATATTATTCATGAGAAATAATATTTTTTCTCTCTCCTTTTGGGTGTTGTGGTTTGCAAAAGAGGCATTGAATGGCAATCATGTTTGGTCTAGAGTTACTTTATATTCCACAAATGAGTGCAGTATTTTATGTGTGTCCCCCTCTTTCTGGCAAATTTCACGTCCAGCTCTGGCTTTTGATTCCTGTGTGATTTTGGACATTTCGTGTTTCCGAGCTTTACTGTAAAGTAGGGGTAATGACTGTTCCCTCCTAGGCCACGGTGAGGTGCTTGAAGGGGGAGATTCAATGAATGAATTAATTTTGTGAAGCAAGGTAATTTTTATTGAATGAAACCTACCTAGACAGATGTGAAGGGAGAGAAAGAGAGGAAAGAAATGTTCAAAAGAGAACATGGACTTCTCCAGAGTAAAGAGTAAAGCCACCAAAGAGACAGAGACAAGCAAGTGAGATGCATGTTCAAGGGAGAACTTGGGCTTGAAGAGCAAGCCAAGGGTGAGATTTTTTTTTTCACAAATTACTATAATTTTTATTTATTTATTTATTTATTTTTATTAGTGAGACACCATGAGGTACAGTTGTAGACTTACAAATTTTGTGCTTGGGTTTCAATTATACAATGATCAAATACCCATCCCTCCACCAGTGCCCATTTCTCACCACCACGGATCCCAGTATCCTTCCCACCCCCCATGTCCCCCATCCCACCCTATCTCTGTGGCAGGGCATTCTCCCCTGTTCTCTCTCTCCTTTTGGGTGTTGTGGTTTTCAAAAGAGGTGTTGAATGGCAATCATGTTTGGTCTACTTTCATCAGCAAGGGTGAGATTTTATTTATTTATTTATTTATATTTTATTTTATTTAATCATTTTTTTATTAGTGAAACACCATGAGGTACATTTATAGACTTATAAATTTTTGTGCTTGGGTTTCAGTTATACAATGATCAAGTACCCATCCCTCCACCAGTGCCCATCCTCCCCCATCACGGGTCCTAGCATCCCTCCTCCCCATCCCCCCCCCATCCCACCCTGCCGCTGTGGCAGGGCATTCAAGGGTGAGATTTTAAAGAGACCTTTTCTTGTTAACATTTAGGTCCTGTGAGTTACAAATACACTGTCACTGTCACTGTCCTCCCGTTGTTCATCGATTTGCTCAAGCGGGCCCAGTAACATCTCCATCGTGAGACTTTGTTGTTACTGTGTTTGGCATATAATATACGTCACGGAGAGCTTGCCAGGCTTTGCCGTGCGGGCGAGATACTCTCGGTAGCTTGCCAGGCTCTCCGAGAGGGGCGGAGGAATCGAACTCGGGTCGGCCATGTTGGCTGCGTGCAAAGCAAACGTCCTACCCACTGTGCTATCAAGTGATAGCACAGCGGTAGATAGCACAGCGGTAGGGCACTTGCCTTGCACGCAGCCAGCCCAGCTGAGCCGGGTTCGATTCCTCGGCCCCTCTCGGAGAGCCTGGCAAGCTACTGAGAGTATTCAATATGCCAAACACAGTAACAAGAAGTCTCACAATGGAGACATTACTGGGTCCACTCGAGCAAATCTTACAAATACAGGTATTTACAAATATACATATACTTACAAATATTTCAATTTATAAGTATATAAATTGAAAATATATAGTTACAAACGTACATATATACATATATATATATTACATGTATATGATATACATTCAGGGCTTACTCCTGGCTCTGTGCTCAGGGATTGTTCCTGGGGGTGCTGAGGTATTACATATGCAGTGACAGGGATTGAACCTGGGTGGGCTACATTCAAGATGCAATGTAAGAGCTTTACCTGCTGTACTATCTCTTTGGCCTTATAACACAACACAACCTTATCAACTCCTTTGTCACTGGACATATGGACTATTTCCTTATCTTGGCTATTTCACTCAGCACTGCAGTGAGCATAATTTTACTTAGATCTTCTTGAATGCATGTTTTTGTGTTTTGGGAATCGATGCCAATGGGTAGAATCACTGTGTTACACAGAAGTTCTATTCTTTCTTTCTTTCTTTCTTTCTTTCTTTCTTTCTTTCTTTCCTTCTTTTTTTTTTTTTTGCTTTTTTTTCCGCACCGCACAGGGGTTACTCCTGGCTTTGCACTCAGGAATTACTCTTGGCAATGCTCAGGGGACCATCTGGGGTGCTGGAATCGAACCTGGGTTGGCTGCGTGCAAGGCAAATGCCCTACCTGCTGTACTATCACTCCAGCTCCGGAAGTCTTATTCCTTTTGTGAGAAATCTTCGGACTGATTTCCAGAGAGGCTGAACCATGCAGTGGATGAAGATTTCCCTTTAAGCACATTCCCATCAAACTGGTTGTTTTTAGCCTTGCTGAGATAAGCTGTTCTGGCGGGTATAAGTTGTATCTCATTGTCATTTCCATTTGCATGATGATGTGATGATAATCACTTTTTCATTTGCCTAGTCATTTGCCTATTGGCACCTGGATGTCTTTGGTTGGTTTGTTTTTGGGCCACATCTGGTGATGCTTGGGGTTACTCCTGGCTCTGTGTTCGGGCATCACTCCTGATGGTGCTTGGGGGACCACATGGGATGCTGTAGATAGAACCACTGTACTATCTCTTTAGGCCCTGGGATGTCTTCTTTGAGGAAAGGTCTACTCAGCCTGTCTTCTCTTCCCATTTTTGGATGGGGTTTTAGTTTTGTGTTTTGTTTTGTTTTGGTTGCTATTGCTAAATTTTGTGAGTTCTTCATAACCCTTGGATATTAGCCCTTTGCCAGATGTTTGCTGAGAGAATATTTTCTCCCCTTTCATCAGAGCATCTTTATTTTAGTCATTATTTCTTTCACAGTGTGAAAACGTTTTAATTTGATGTAGTTCCATTTGTTTGTTTTTTTGCTTCTGTCTTCTTAGCCCATGGCACTGAGAAACTGAGGAAACGCCTGAAGGTGGGTCATGGGGGGTTCTGCCTGTATTCTCCTCTCTGTATTTTATGATTTGCTTCTAATCTCGAGATCTTTGACCCATAATTACTTAACCCATCATTAAGTATGTCATGATGGGGGGAGGGTCTAGATTCTTTTTTTGTTTTCTTTTCCCCATGTGGTTCTCCAGTTATTCAAATGTCATTTATTGTAGAAGCTTTTCTTGCTCCACGTCGCATTCCTAGCTGCTTTATCGGAGATTAACTGTGCATTTTTATGAAGATTTATCTCTGGGTTCTCAATTTAATTTCTAGTGCTCCCTGAGAGTCTGCCTTTATTTAGGTACACGATTTTGATTACTATAGCTTTATAGTGTAATTTAAGGTCTAGGAGAAGCCTTTCTCCCATCTTATTTTTTTCTTAGGAAAAAACCTCTGCTATTCAGGGAGTTTTATTACGCCATGCACATTTTAGCAGTATTTGTCCCATGCCCCTTAAGAGTACCTTTGGGGATTTTGATGGGGACTGTACTGAATCTGTAAAGTACTTGGGGTGAGATGGTCATTTTAATGGTGTCAATTCACTAGTGGTGTTCACGAATTCATTCTAATCCAAAAATAAGGGTTGTGTTTGCATTTCCTGGTATCTTCTATTTCTTTTAATGGTGACCAATAGCTTTTTTTTTGTTAAGTTCACTCCCAGGAACTTGATTTTTGGGGGGCACCATTTTCACTGGGATTGTTTTGTAAAAATTTCTTTCTCACTTCATTGCCTGCAGATAGAAATTCCATAGATTTCTGCCAATTGATTATCCAGCTTGACATTGACAGTATGGGTTTATTGTTCTAGGGGATTTTTAGTGGCATCGTTAGGATGTTCTGTGTGTTATGTCATTTGCAAATAGTGATTGAATTCCTTCAGTCTATCTTTCTTGCCTAACTGCTGTGGCAAGGATTTCCAAAACTATGCTGAATACCAGTGGTAGGTAAGAGTGGGCAAGCTTGCTGGGCGGCTCCACAGCTCCCAGAGAATGCTCCAGGTCCCAAACAGAGCCGAGATCACTGGGAAGTCCCAGATGAGGTAGGTGCCTCATCCCGCCTTCTCCAGATGGAATCCCGGTGACCATGAGCCTCTACAAGCATAGCTCGGGCATGCGGGAACCAGGACTTTTACTCCAAACCGCGCGGTTGCTTATGCGGCCGTGCGTCATCTCCTTATATACAAAGTGATCAATGGAAAGTAAATCATCCAACGTTTCTCCCTGAAAATCAGGCTTAACTCTTTTTACAAACCACAACACCCAATAGGAGAGAGAGAACAAAAGGGAATGCCCTGCTACAGAGGCAGGGTGGGATGGGGGTGGGGTGGGAGGTGGGAGGGATACTGGGATCCGTGGTGGTGGGAAATGGGCACTGGTGGAGGGATGGGTATTCAAAATAAATAAATAAATAAATAAATAAAATTAAAAAAAGAGTGGGCAAGCTTGGTGCCTACTCTGGAGTAAGTATAGCTGTGGGTTCAGCCCAAAGGAACAACTCAATACATGTTGGTGATTATTAGAAACAAATCGGTCCAATTTCCAGTTAAAGAGTGACAGTTGAACTTAAATGTAGCCCAAGGGGTGTGGAGGGATAATTCATGAGTTAAGGCACTTGCCTTTCTCATGGATGACCCAGGTTCAATTCCCAGCCCCTCATCTGGCTCCTTGAGCATCTTCGGGAGTGTTCTTTGAGCACAGAGCCAGGAGTAAGTCCTGAGCATAAATGGGCGTGGCCCAGAACTAAAAAATAACTGGCCACGCCTCTTTCCCTCATCAGAACCACTGGGGGTGGGATGGAGGATCTCGGCTGTTTGTGCTTATCCTGCCTTCCATGACCACCCGGGTTCCACATGGTGGAGTTGGAGTATGCAGCTCAACTGCTGGCCACATCTTTGCCTCTTACAAGTCTGGACATGTCAGTGGGCAGGAGCCCTGTGCTCTCCAGTGTCCCCCTCCCCAGTCCTCTGCCCATTAAAAGGAGGCAAATATCATCCTTGCTTTGCCACAAGCAACCATCAGAAGTTATGTTCTGGGCAGGGCAGGAAATCACAAAGTGCTTTACCCAGAAGAGAAAACTGAGTGGATTTGCGCAGGTTTCGGAGGTTACTCTGGGCTTTGGAGACTGACCAGGGGTCTATGCGTCTGTCATTGGCTTGTTAATGAAGGATTTGGATCCAATCATGCACTAGCACAGAGTATTCAATACTCTCCATGCGGCTTACATGGAAGGAATCCTTGGCCAAGGCAAACAGCGGAGGTATCAAGTCACTGATGTGTCTGTTTATTGTCCCAAATGGCTGGTCCTTTTTTGTCCTGGGATCTCGATGAAAGGTTGCAAGGAGACCCCACATCCTCTTGGGTCTCAGGTCTAACTATTGGACCGCAGGGACCTCTGATCTCATAGACTGCATACGGCCTCTGTGGCCAGGGAAACCCAAACCCAGAGACATCCACTGCTTCCACAGCCATAGAAGTGGAGTAGGAACAAGAGCTCTCTCCTTGGAGGTCCTTCTCTTGTCTTTTTGTTGGCTTTCACATCTAACTACTGAGCGTGCACCGCGTATTGGGCTGGAAATCCCAGACCCAAGTTGCATGGTGCTCAGGTCTCTTGAAACCTCGTTGTCCATCCCAGGTGGCCCCATGTCGTGTTCTGGGATGATTTACTTTTCAGTTTGGTGGCCACGGGTTGCATGCGGCTTCTGCTGGCAGGATGTGTGTCTCTGAGGACTGAAACTTGTCAGGCGATTTGCTTTTGGTGAGCTTAAATGTATCTACATTTGGTCCAGTGGCAAGTGTGTGGGGTTAGATAAACAAACTCAGCATTTCTCAATGGTGGGCCCCTTGGATGGTCCAAGGGCATCACAGCTGAAAGTTGCATAATGAATGTGTGTGTGTGTGTGTGTGTGTGTGTGTGTGTGTGTGTCTTGGGGGCCAGTATGGCAAGAGACTAGGGAGACAACCAGTGAGACAAAGTGGGGCCACAAGAAGGAAAAAAGGTCAGACAGGGGTCAGAAAAAGATTAGGAATAATGATCTGGTGTGTGACCTCAGGACCACTGTGATACATAGATACAGACCCCTGAACTGCGGGGAAGTGCTAAGAGTGAGCCAAATGGGAGTGCTGAGAGCCCCAGAGATCCCCCTCCAGCTCTAGCTCCAGGGATGAGTCCCCCAGAGCTCTGAGGGCTTCTCCTGGAGGGGTTCCCAGAACTCAGAAGTGGCATTAGACTCGTGGTTTTGGTTTACTCTAGTGAAAGGAAGCAGATGAAAGTGGGCATCAGGGAAAGGCCAGTGAGGCAGACTGGGAGTGGAAATGCACGAGCTTGCTGATGGCCTCCTTTGGTGGTGCTGGGCAGATGCGGTGCTTGTTTGCAGCAATGTGGGACAACAGCCACACAGACTTCCCAGCCAGGAATGCTCCCGGGAGCCAGAGTCTCTGGCATTTTATTTTCTCTTTTTCCCACTTTATTTAAACACCGTGGTTTACAAAGTCGTTCATGATGATTTGTTACAGACATTCCGCATTCCAACCCCAATCCTACCACCACCATCACCTTCCCTCCACCCTGTTCCAATTTTCCCAACCGCCCCTCAAGCCTGCCCCTGTGGCAGGCCCACAATCATTTATTTTATATTGCCTGTTAGCACTCACTGGCTAATGGAACGATCAAAAAACATTTCTGTAGAAGAAACTTGGTGAAAATTGTCGCGTATCTCACACTGGGGACATTAAGTCCTTCTCTGAGGGTTTACCAGGCCTTTGTGGTAAGTCAAGACTTCTGTGTTAATGTTTTTGTTAGTCAAGATGGGTTGAGTTCTGGGTTATGTTCCCACCCAGCCTGGTGTGCTCCTACTGGGATGTCAGTCAGTGTTGTCGAATTTGGAGATGTGGCAGTTGCATGCTCTAGGAAATCCAGAATGTTTAGCTGGGCAGTAGCTGGAGGGATGGCAGCGGCTTGGGGGTCTGGGAGCAGCTGCTGGGGCCTTGCTAGGGCAGGAGCTGGCCCACCCCCCTCTGCAATGTCTCTGGAAGTCTCAGCCGGGAACAGGTATCAGAAAAATTTTTGCGGCTAGTTGATCTCTCTCTCTCTCTCTCTCTCTCTCTCTCTCTCTCTCTCTCTTACACTTGATACATTTATTTTTTAAGTGGAAAGCAACATATTTAAAGCAATATTTTAGAAGTACAGGAGGATTGGGGCTGGAGAGATAGTACAAGAAATAAGAAACGTGCCTTGCACGCTGACCAGGGTTCCATACCTGGCATCCTATATGGTCCCCTGAGTACCATCAGGAGTGATGCCTGAGTGCAGAGCCAGGAGAAGGCCCTGAGCATCGCCAGGTGTGGTTGCAAAACAAAACAAGAAGTGCAAGAGGATCGGAAACTACGATTTCGACTCTTCTCATATCAGTTCTGTTTCATATTACGACTTGCACACATGAGGGATCTTCAGATGTCAAAGCATGCAGGGCTTGGAGCTTCCCTCCCCCTGCTCGCCAGTCCCATTCAGGGCTCTACTCTGGTGCAGCTGAAGTACGAGACACCCAGATCCCCATCGCAATGCGGGGTGGGAAGGGGAAGGTTATTTATTCACCTGGTCCCAAATATTCCCAGAGTGGGCTGCGTATCGCTTCCATCGCAGTCCTGCTTGCTAAACAGCCAAGCTTTGAGCAGAGTCAACGATAAGCTTCTGTCCCTTTTCTGCTTTGGACTCTAGTTATTCTCTTTTTTGAGATTTATTTATGAGTCTCTGGAGCAAGGCGGTAGATGAGCGAGCTTACACGGCAGCAGGATTGGGATGTGGGAATGGCTCATCCCTGGCATTTTCCATGGATGTCAGCACATGGGCAGAGGCCACCGCATGACTGTGCCTGGCCCACTGAGAGGTGGGTCACATGATTGTGTGAGCCGAGTTCGCTGCCCTCCTCATCACATTGTTAGCGTCCGTGTCCAGGCCTCATACCAGCAGGGTGTTTCAGGAGCACCAACACGCTCCTGAATGTCTAAGGTTGGGGACTTCCAAGTGAGAAAGAGAGAAAGCAAACGCAGCACCATGGCAGGCTCTTAGAGGAGCCAGAAGAAGCCAGGCCTGGGTTTCGGTTCCAGAATTCCTGGAATTGGGTCATGAGTTCCCCAAAGTGAGATAGCCATGGTGAGGTCAACTAGAGTTTCCAATCAGATGCAGGTACGAAAGCCCCCCCCCCCCCCCCATCCCCACCCAATGTAACCCTTCTATAACCCTCATGTAACTCTGACTCTTAACCAATCAGCTTGGTACAAGTAGTGAAAAGCCCCTCAGACTGCGGCCAAGAGGGTGGTCCAAGGAAAGTCTCCGTTACATGATGTTACGTATAAAAGCCCCTCACTTTTTTTTTTAAAAAACACAATCATGTTTATTTTTTTTCCCCTTCAATTTTTATTAGTGAAACACTATGAGGTACAGTTGTAGACTTACAATTTTTTGTGCTTGGGTTTCAATTATACAATGATTAAACACCCATCCCTCCACCAGTGTCCATTCTCCACCACCACGGATCCCAGTATCCCTCCCACCCCCCCATCCCCCCATCCCACCCTACCTCTGTGGCAGGGCATTCCCTTTTGTTCTCTCTCCTTTTGAGTGCTGTGGTTTGCAAAAGAGGCATTGAGTGGCAATCTTGTTCGGTCTATAGTCTACTCTCATCACGCATTTCCCATCCTGAGAGGAACCTCCCAAAACCCTTTATTTGGTGCTCCCTTCTCTATCTGAGCTGCCTTTTCCCTTAGCATGTGCGGCTGTCCTCAAAGCCATGGAGTAATCCTCCTGGTACTTATTTCGGCTATTCTTGGGTGTTAGTCTCCTACTTTGTTACTTTATGTTCCCCAGATGAATGCAATCTTTCTATGTCTGTCCCTTTCTTTCTGACTCATTTTGCTTAGCATGATACTGTCCATGTAGTAACACTTGTATGTAAATTTCATGACTTCATCTTTTCTAACAGCTTCATAGTACTCCATTGTGTAGATGTACCAAACTTTCTTTAACCAGTCATCTGTTCTCGGAAAGCCCCTCACTTTCGAGACTCGGGGGCCGCTCGTTCTGAGAAGGCTGCCACTGTGTTGGTGAGCCAGACCAGGGTCTTAGCTCGAGCTGGCCAATAAAGACCTTTTGCTTGTTGCATCACAACCTGCCTTTGTGTGATTCCTTCGGGGGGGATCTTGGCCTGGTGTAACACAAGAACATGTCAAGTCATCCATTTGGAATGTCAGGGTAGCTGATGCCCTTCTCGGCGCCGTGCTCCCGCCCTTCAGCTCATGGTAATCTGGAACTACTCCAGCTATTGGTTTAACGGCTCTGTCTGTCTCACTTGCTACGCCCTGGGTCTGTGAGAGAATTGCGAGTTTCTGCCTCACTCTCTGTATGCCCCTACTGTGAAACGACGTCGCTTCCTGCATCTGCCATTTATAAATGACCCACTGCTTTCCAGGTCATGATTGGTTTTTGTTTGTTTTAGGGCCACACTCAGCTGTGCATAGGGATTACTCCTGGCTCCGTGCTCAGGGATTGGTCTTGATGGGGCTCGGAGCACCCTAGAGGGTATTGGAGATCACACCTGGGTCAGTCTGTGGGCAAGGCAAGCATCTTTCCTACTTTTCTCTCCAGCCACAGCAGTTCATGTTTTAAAATCATCTTTTAAGGAATAAAAACTAGTCCCCAAACTTCACTGGAAATAAAGAGCCAAACCTTGAAACAGGGACGGGATCTGAGTTATTGCTACGTTTTTCCCTTTCCTTCACCCCCGGCTCCACCCTAACTTGGCACAGTTACTGCCTGCACACAAAAGTTGGCAAAAAATATATATTTTGTTTTATTCGTATAATTTTGGCATGCATTTTAAGTTTTTTTTAATTTAAATTATTTTTTAATTGAATCATCATGAGATACACTGTTACAAAGTTGTTCATGACTGGGTTTCAGTCCTACAATGTTCCAACACCTGTCCCTTCACCAGTGTCCATTTCCCACCACCAATAACCTCGGTTTACCTCCCACCAACCTCCCCCCATCTTTGTTTTAAGTTTTAAACATATTGCACCCACATCACATCCCCTGAGCACCAAGATCTGAGAGCCACCCCCACCTTAAATGCGGGCAATACGTGACATCCGTCCTCCTCGTTCAGCTCCTGTTGTTCCCCACGGGGTAGGGTTTCCACACAGGTTTATGAAGTGGGCTAAGTCTCCCTTATCAGCATTGGTGGAAATGAGTCCATTTCTCAGATGAGGAAACAGTGGTTCAGGGAGAAGAGGCTGCTCACCCCAGACCCGAGCCAGCACCAAGCCCCTCTTCTCAACTTCCCTTCTCCAAAATCTGTGCACGACTCCCCTGAGGGCTGCTCAGAAGTGTCCGATCCCTGGGATGGACCCCCTAGGGCTCCCTAAGAAATCTCAGGACCAAGGAGACCAGCAGTGAGGAGAGACAGAGCAGAAACGGGAGGCGGGGGGGGGGGGGGGCACGTGTTCAAGATGTCCGGAAGGAGAGACATCACCAGCACATTCCAGCTGAGACCAACCCCCTGCCTTTGTCACTCACTGTAAATTGTCCCCCAATCACTGGGCTGACAGAGATGGATTCCTGGGCTCCAGGCACAATTAAGCGTTCTCAGGCGTCTCATGGGGGAAGGAGGCCGTTGGTTTACTTGTAAATGCTTGGGGGTAATTTTCTCATGTCCCTTCCACCATAATGGAGGCTCTGCTCCAATCTCTTATCATATGTAATTCCTAATGATTTCTCTGTTATGTCCTGTTTTATTAAAGCGTCATTGAACTATACCCTATTGATTTAGATTTCACAGACAATTGAAATTTAAATTGACTCCAAATTGAATGTCTCCATGTAATCTCTGTTCTGCAATAAAGATAGATAAAATGCTTCTATTTTTGATAACAAGTTATACTGGAGGCACATTTTAATTTTGGGAGGGAAGGGAAAAAAATGTGACAGAGTCTTGACTTTCTTTGAAAAGTGGCTGATGGTTCAGGGCCCGAGAGCTTTTGTTTGATGTTCTATTTGATTTTAGAACCAAATCTCTGAGGCACCAGGCCGAGCCATAGAATCCAGAAATGTCCAGGCAGGCTCATGGATGGCGCTGGGAGGTGATCTAGTCTGATCTGTGACTTGATGAAGCTGGAGATCCATCCAGAAGGAGGAGGGCATGTCTGGAGGGTCAAAAGAGGGAGGAGAAGGCAAGAAAGAGTGAAGGGAGCTCCCCTCACTGCTGGCTGCCCGATTTCAGACTCACTTGATTTGAGGCCTGGGTCTAAACAGTCACCTTGGAAGACAGGAAGGAGATGTGGTACCACTACCAGCTATGGGCTCCAGTCAGTCCTTCTCTGAACTGACCCAAGTCAGATGATTCCGCAATAAGACTATCCTCACCATCAGCCTTAATCACGGAGGGTTGCAGTCAGGGCTGGGGAAGGACAGGCAGAGGAGAACAAGAAATCTCGGCTCATGGGTTCGCTCCCTTTTAAGAAAGAGATGCAGAGGCAGGGGAGAAGCAGGAGGTGTCTATCAGAGCCTCGTGAAAAGTAGAAATCCACTGACCAGTCCTCCTGGCCCATTTTCCCTGGCCTTGGATATTAGTTTCATCCTTTTTTATACATCTCACAAATAAATGCAGTCATTCTATATCTGTCCCTCTCCTTCTGACTCATTTCACTCGGCATGGTGCTCTCCAAGTCTCTCTATCTGTAGGCAAATTTCGTGACCTCCTTTTTCCAATGGTTGGTCAATGGGGTGAGAGATGGAGGGTAGTTAAGGTAGAGGAGGATCCATTATGATAATACTGGTTGGAAAGGATGACTCTGGACAAGAACTGAGTGTTGAAAGCAGGTGAAGGAATATACCTGATAACCCTTCCACATCTGTATCTCAAACCATAATGCCTAAAATGAGAGAGAGAAAGAGAAGGAGAAAAGAGAGGCACCTGCCATAGAGGCAGGCAGTGTGGGGGGTAGCTTGAAGGGGTTGGAGGGAAACTGAGGACACTGGTGCTGGAAAGTTACACTGGTGGAGGGATGGGTGTTGGAATATTGTATGACTGAAATGCAATCATGAACAATTTTGTAACGCTCTATCTCACGGTGACTCAATAAAAAAAAAAAAGATCGTTAAAAAAAAAAGAAAAGTAGAACTCAGTAGTCAGTGCCCTGAGATCCTTCCAGGACAGTTTTCTGTGTGAGCACAACCACGGCCTCCAGAGGGGTCAGTATTTGCCATGAAACCTGATCTACCTTCACGACGGTGCTCAAGATGCATACTCAGGTGTATATTAGTTTCCCATTATGGCTATAACAAATCACCACCTCCCTACTGGCTTCAAAACTCCCTCCATTTTCCACTCTTCTGCTTTTAGAGGTCATGAGCCCCAGGGGCTCTCACAGGCTGGAAGAGCTGTTAGCTTTCTGGAAGACTCCAAGTGAATATGCTTCCTTGCTTTGTATGGTTCAGGAATTCTGGACGTTTGGGATGTGGGCACCTCTCTGGGGCCTCTCCAGGGGAACTGGAAATGCCCATATGGCAGTGGCCTTATCTTTGCTGAAGTCCTACTTCCTGTGCATGCTCTCAGCAAAATCCACAGGCGCTGTCCCCAGATGCCAGCCTACCGTGGGGAGGAGGGCAGAGGATGAAACTCTTTCCTCCCATCTTTCCCCATCAAATGGATTCCTTGGATCCAGTGCCCACAAGAGAACGGGTCAGAGGGACCTTTGAGTCGGCAGATAGATGGAGAAGTTGCACTGAGTCTCTCCACTTTTTGTGCCCCCTTGATAAGGAAAGATGCGAGGGAAATACTTCTTTATATTTATTATTATTTGGTTACTGTTAGGGGGCCACATATGGCAGTGCTCAAAGTTTACTTTTAACTCTGTGCTCAGGGATCACTCCTTTTTTTTCCAATGGTAATGCATTACTCTATTTTATTTTTAAAAATTTTTATTAGTGAAACACCATGAGGTACAGTTGCAGATTTACAAATTTTTGTGCTTGGGTTTCAGTTATACAACGATCAAGTACCCATCCCTCCACCAGTGCCCATTTTCCACCACCACGGGTCCCAGTATCCCTCCCACCCCCCCATCTCCCCCATCCCAGCCTGCCTCTGTGGCAGGGCATTTAGGGATCACTCCTGACTCTGCTTAGGAATGTATATGACAGGGAGGAGGACGGAACCAGGACCAACTGCATGCAAAATGAGAATCTTACCCACTGTAGGATCTCTGTAGCCCAAGGATGCCTTTTGTAAAGGGTGGAAGAACCCCACATTCTCTCAAGTAGCAACTCCATGAATTTTCTCAAGTAGGAACACCATGAAGGATGAGGGCTTGATTCATCCGTTCAAAACCTGCCCACGTCACTGTGAAATTTCAAGCCTGCAGTGGTAGTCAGCTAGGTAGAAAGCAATCACCACCTGGTGTCATAAATGCTGTTGGGTGTTAAATCTGGGGTCTATTGGGGAAGAGATGTGAGGATTTGACCCACATGAGGACACTGAGGATCATTTCCTGAAGGATGTGACCTCTAAACTGGCACTTCCAGTAGGGTCTGGAGGAGATAGTTTGGAGAACGGGGAGAGAAACTTCCATGGAGGAGAGCCTGTGTAAAGGTCCTGAGGTAGGAGAGTAATACTCATTCAAGGAATTTTAAGGAATCCAACGACAGGGATTGAAATTGAGGGGTGGTCTTGACAGAGTGATGCCCTGAGGTCTCCTAATTGCCACTGGCAGGGGTTTACATGGTTGGTATATGATGGCATTAGCAGTGACCTTTCATGTCTCCCCTCTGCTGGAGCTGGTGGGTACAGTTGTGGTGTCCGTCTTGCTCAGGGATGAATCCCTAGAAGTCAGCATGGCTCTTACTTCACCTTTATACATAATGGTGAAGGAGTGAATGAAAGAATGAATGAGGGAGCTGTTGACTGCTCTGGCAAGCAGATGAGTTTCTCTCCACACTGGGTTATCAGGAACTCAACTGAACTCCAAGACAGGTCAGTGGAGGATTAAGGAGCTTCTCAGTGACAGGGCTCGGCTGCTAGAAAGAGGCCATGATAAATACAGTCCAGTATATGTGACGTCTTGGAGGCCAGTGCTCAGGACTTATATAACCACACTCCTGTCTATTTCACATGAACTGGTCATTGACTGTCACTAAACAAAAGGTTAGTCATGTGCCTGGCCCTGAGAACTCTCAGATGTCTCCTTCATGCCTTAATGGTATGTTGTTTTGGGACCTGTCCCTCCATCCATGGGAACTCCAAGTCAGCAGAGGTATGAACTCAGTGTCCCTTCCAGGGCACCTTAAAGTCAGTCCCCATCTTCCACCCCACCCCTGCCTCACGATGACCGAACACTTGGAGCCAACTTGCTGATCTCCCTCTTCTATAGTTGTGTGTCTCTCTGAAGTGCTGGTGGTGGTCTAGCTCCTTGACTGAACCATGGAAACCTATCACAGGAAGTGGGCAGTTCCCAAAAACCCTTTGTGTTTGGACTGTTTGGTTCCGGAGACTCAGAGCTGGAAATCCCTGTGATATAATTTAGACTCAAGCCCTAGTAGATAGTAGGGCAGTTGAGCTGACAAGAACTTCTTGCTTGCGGTCCCTCTGTGAGTGGACACAGTCCAGACCCCATGACCCCTCTCCTCTGTCCCGTGGACCCACTCTCAGTAACTGGATGTCTCTTCCCACTTGATTCTGCTCCTCCTTGCTTATCCTGTCCTACCTTGCATAGCCAAGTCACCTCATTCCATTTGACTTTATCCATCTTCTCCCCTCCATTCCGTCCTACTCTGTTCCCCTTCTCCACCCCATTCCAAGCCCTTCCATTGCACCTCATCCCACTCCATTCCATGGCGTCCAATTCCAATTTAGGCCAATCAGTGTTTGTGTTTTCCATCCTCCCCCATCCTTTCCATTTCATTGTATTCCATTATCCCCGATCCCATTTCGAATACATCATTCCACTCCACTCCACTGCTTTCTATTTAATTCTAACCCCACAAGTCCTTTCTCTCCTTTCCTTTTGAGTCTACCTCACTCAATGTCATTGCTCCTCATTCCATTCACGTTCCTTGTGCCTGGAAATATTTACAGTGCGCCTCCAGGATGACAAGCCCTGAATATTTCAGGATGAATGAGCTACAGGCCCCGATTTTGGGGAGCGAGAACACATCAGTAAACCAAGTGCTTGTTGTAACTTGTCTGCAGCATCCTTGGAGATTTCACTGAGACCGGAACCAGAGGATCAGGTCACTGGTTATTGATAAGCATCGCTTGGTTTGCTGTTTGGATATGATTTTAGCGTGGATCAGGGAGGAAGAGGAATGGATAATGGTCATTATATCCTGTCTGAAACTGTGACTCCCATCTTTGAGGAATGCTCTGGCCAATTTCTCTGATACGTACCCCCAGATGTCCTGGGGGACTCTGAGTAGAGGCGGGGTCTTTTCCAGAATCCCAGCATCTCAGGAGGGTCTTTGCTAACGTGATGAACTAAGTGAGGTTCCCTCACCCATGTCCTCTGTTCTGGTTGGGTTTCTTCTCCTAACAGACGCTGTCTTCCATCTCTCTCTCCCCCCACCCCCCTCCTAGTTTTCCAGAACATTCTCTGCCTAGACCCTCACTGACCTTGCTCTAATGGATTCCTTCACAGGCTCATGCTCTAGACTCCACTTTGCCCCGTCACAGCCAGGACCAGGGGTTTCTTTGATCTGCACTGGGCATCCCCTGCTGCTTAGAAACAACTCTCCCCTGACCCCCCAATTTCCCTCCTGCCCCACCTCATCTCTGCTGCCTCCACATCCCCAGCTTCCCCAGGTCATATCCTGCCTGCCCTTGAATCTCCTGGGCTCAGAGTGTGAGAAGCACCTGGCACATAATTGCAGCTTAATAAACGAATCAATCCTCATTAGGACTTGATTGGTCATTAGCCTCATTAGCCAGTGAGCAGAGGCTGCATGAAACCTCACAATGCTGCAGGGAGAGGGAGGTCACCGGGGGCATGGACTCTGGACCCTCTTGATAGGCAGCCCATGATCAGGAAGAAAGCCGTAAGCAATCTTGGAGTCGGGGTCCCCAACCCCGGCTGTGTGCCAGTTCTCCTGAGGGAGCCCCAAAGTTCTTATTGCCCTGGACACATAGAGCTGTGGAGGCAGAACCTCCAAGGAAAGGGCTCCACTCTAGGGGATTTCTGCATTTTTATTTATTTATTTTCTTTTTGGGTCACACCCGGCAATGCACAGGGGTTATTCCTGGCTCTGCACTCAGGAATTACTCCTGGCGGCGCTCAGGGGACCATATGGGATGCTGGGAATCGTACTCAGGTCGGCCGCGTGCAAGGCAAACGCCCTACCTGCTGTGCTATTGCTCCAGCCCGATTTCTGCATTTTAAATTCATTCATCTATTTTTGTTTTGGGACCACACGTGGCTGTGCTCAAGGGTTACTCCCAATGGGGTTCAGGGAATTAACCACAGTGATGAGGGGGATTGGACTCAGGTGGGCCACGTGCAAATTGGCGAGCACCTCGTCTCCTGAAGTGTCTCTCCAGCCCTAGATTTTTTTTTTTAAAGGTGCCACCCCCTAGTGTCCTGAGAACCATCAGGGCTACACCCAGTGGGGCTGGGGCGCCATGTGGTGCTGAGGGTAGAATTTGGGATCTTGCACACTTGTTCTGCCCACTCGAGCCATATTCCTGCCCCCTGCACTGGGACTAAAAAAGCTTCCCAGATGCATTTGAGGTGCTACCATGGAAATGCCATTTTAATTGTCTTGTGCAAATGAAAGACCAAAGTTTACTCACCTGATCCTCGCCCTGTGATGTCCCCGAGATCACAGACTTCTTGACCCCCCCCATCAGCTTAGCCCTGATAGCATCTGGTCGGTCACCACCACCTTGGGTCTCAGTGACATGTGTACTTGCTCCTGTGTGTCCTGAGTTTCTTCCCATCAATCAGATCTGAATCCACTCCTTCCAGATCTTTCTCTTTTCTTTTTTTTTGAAGAGGTAGGGGTTGTGGGGGGGTCACACTGGGCAGTGCTTTGGACTTACTCCTGCCTCTGTGCTCGGGAATCATTTTTGGCAGGGTTTGGGGGGCCATATGGGCAATGAGGATTGAATCCAGAATGGCCACATGCAAGGCAAGCGCCCTACCCACCGTACTATGCTTCCAGCCTTCATTTCTTTATTTATTTTTATTTTGGGGCCACAACCAGTGATGCTCAGGGATTACTCCTGGCTCTGCACTCAGGAATCACCCCCGGGGTGGGAGGCTGCCCCGTCTTTTCTTTCTTTCTTTCTTTCTTTCTTTCTTTCTTTCTTTCTTTCTTTTTTTTGCTTCTTGGGTCACACCTGGCAATGCACAGGGGTTACTCCTGGCTCTGCACTCAAGAGTTACTCCTGGCGGTGCTCAGGGGACCATATGGGACACTGGGAATTGAACCGGGGTCGGCTGCATGCAAGGCAAACGCCCTACCCGCTGTGTTATTTCTCCAGCCCCTGCGTCTTTTCTTTCTTAAGACAAATCTACACCCAGTCATGGGAGTGCAGGCTTTGGTCACCTACTTTGTTGTTGTTTTTTTTTTCTTCCCTTATGTACAAACACATAATCCCGTAACAATGAAAATTTAAAGTAGGTGTGTGTCCCTGCCCTCTAAAAGTCATCACTTTACTTATATTCTGTGCTCTTGCATTCTTTAGAAATGGAGTGATAGCACAGTGGATAGGGTGTCTGCCTTGCACATGGCCGACCCGGCTGACCCAGGTTAGATTCCTCCACCCCTCTCGGAGAGCCCAGCAAGCTACTAAGAGTATCTTGCCCGCACGGCAAAGCCTGGCAAACTCCCCCTGACATATTCGATATGCCCAAAACAGTAACAACAAGTCTCACAATGGAGACGTTCCTGGGCCCGCTCGAGCAAATCGGTGAACAACGGGAGGACATTGCTACAGTGCTATTACAAAGTCTAAAATAAACAAACTAATGAATGTGCAAAGTTAAAAGTAAAACCAGTTATGAGGCTGGAGTGATAACACAGCGGGTAGGGCCTTTGCCTTGCACGCAGCCAACCCCGGTTCAATTCCCAGTGTCCCATATGGTTCCCTGAGCACTGCCAGGAATGATTCCTGAGTGCAGAGCGAGGAGTGACCCCTGAGCATCGCCAGGTGTGACCCCCCCAAAAAAAGTAAAACCAGTTTAAGGGACTGGGAGATAAGACAGTGGCACCTACCTTGCATGGACACAACTGGGTTTGGTTCCCGGCACCACAGGGTCCCTGAGCGTTCCTGGGTGCAGCCCCTAGCAGCGCTGTGCAGATTCCTAGTACTGAGGCATCACATCTTTGGACCTTTGCACTGAACCGACATCCTGGCTGGCCCAGAATTGCTAGTGGGCTTCCTGGGGGCCCCGAAGATCCTCTTTCCCTGGACACGCAGAGCTATGAAGGCAGAACTTCGAAGGAAAGGGCTCCACCCTGGGGACTTTCTACATTTTAAATTAATTCATATATATTTGTTTTGGGGCCACACCTGATGTGCTTAGAGATTCCTCCTGATGGGGCTGTTTGAGAGGCTCCCCCTTCCCCAAAGGGCCTATATCTGTCCATAGATGAAATATTATTATCCTTTCATGGCATCCTTTTGACAACCTCTGAAATATTAAAAACAGCACTGTTTCTAATTAATTAGAGCCCCTGGTGGGTCTGATTTTGTGTCTCTTGTTTTCTGGCATTTACTTTAGGTCATAAATCAGTTTTATTTCTAACACCCCATTTAAGTAGAAATCAAATAACTTATGAAGAACCCTGAAAATATTAATACTCTTAGGTTCTCTCATTGCATTCTGAGGGAATTTAAAGGAAGGAAATACTTGATGATAGAGATCATAGGAAATAGACAGGTAGTGTTTTGTACAGAGATGAGCAACATGAATCCATCCAAATCTCAAGACAGCGGCAATTTTGAGTAGCCTGTTATTCCTTTTAATAAAAGGGGCTGCTCTGAGGTCAGGAGCCCTAAGAGAGCCTCGTGCTGAATGGATTCTAATCTTTCCTTCCCTACCACTTAACACAGGGTACAGCACTAATTAGATCCTCAAAAACTACAGCTTAGAGGTTGAATGACTTACTAAAGTGATAGTTATAGCATTTGCAAATAACACAGAAAACGAAATCTCTTGGAGGGGGAAAATTCAGGGTGAGCTATTAAAGCACTTCCGTGGTCTTTATTAAAATAGGCATTAGCTTCCGATGTGCAAAAATAAGGGGTAGATTAGTCAACGCGTGGTGTATTTAGTTGCTGGAACAGCCTGCAAAGAAAGTGATGTTTGCAAATAACATCCAAGCTATCGGAAAGTGTTTAGGATGTGATGTTAACTAAAAAACAACAATGGGATGCAAAAATCCTTGTGCAGGGTAATTCCAGTGTGAGTGTGTAGCTGTTGTCTACAACTCCAAATTACAGATGATCGCTTACACTTATGATATCAATATTAAAACAAGAAAATATATTAATTACCTCAATTTCATGTATTGATTAGTATATATATTTTAATTTTATTGGCTATATTGATTATATATAGAATTTATTGTATATATATTTGGAGGGGAGATACCTCCCAAGCGGGGTGCTCGGGAGGCCAGAAACAGTCCTCTGGCTGATTTCAACAGGGACCTGAGGATGCGTGGCTGCTCCTGCCCTGTGGTGTTAGGGAGAAGCCAGGTCATCCCTGTAGAGTTGGACACCACCAGCGCCACACCCGGTCATGCTCAGGGGACCACGTGATACAGGGAATCACACGGGGGTGGGTACCCTCACCACTGTACTATCTCCTGGCTCTTTATTTCATATCTATCCATCATGGTCCTCCCATTGTTCATCGATTTGCTTGAGCGGGCCCAGTAACGTCTCCATCATGAGACTTGTTACTGTGTTTGGCATATCGAATACGTCACGGGTAGCTTGCTAGGCTCTGCCATGTGGGCGAGATACTCTCGGTAGCTTGCCGGGCTCTCCGAGAGGGGCGGAGGAATCGAACTCGGGTCGGCCATGTTGGCCGCTTGTAAGGCAAACGCCCTACTGCTGTGCTATCACTCCAGCCCTTCATATCTATATATATATATATATTAAATTTTTTGTTTGTTTGTTTCTGGAGGTGCTCAGGGTTTACTCCTGGCTCTGTGTTTTGGGATCACTCCTGGCAGGCTCTAGTGACCATGTGGTGTCCAGGAATCCAACCCAGGTCAGGTATGTGTGTGCAAGGCACGTGCCCCAAATGCTGTACTATCTCCCTGGAGCCTATCATATGTGTGTGTGTGTGTGTGTGTGTGTGTGTGTGTATGTGTGTGTATTGCCTTCAACTCATTTGTTCATGCCCTCCAGTTGCTATATATATATAATATAAATATAAATATATTTATATAACCGGGAAAAACACTCCAACACACGCACAGTTACTGTAGTAGCGATCAGTCTGAGTCTTTTTCATTTCTCCATGTTTCTTCCTGGCCAGTTTCCCAAATTTCCTCCTCCAATCAGCACGTGTTGCTTTTGCCATCAAGACAAACAAAAGAACCACCTGGGGGTGGGGAGCCCGGGGAGCGTGAGGGACCCGGCAAAGGGGGCGCAGGAGGGGAGCCAACTGCTGCCCCCCGGCTGCAGACATGCGGTCACATCGCATCAGCCGGTGCGGCCTGATTCTGCCGGCGTCCCTGGGGCCTCTCGGCGGGAGACTGTGGCACAGGGCGGTGGGGGACACGCGATGCCCGGGCAGTGGCATCGCCGCCCAGGGGCCTGGCTGAACTCTTCGCAGGAAGCCGCCTTCCCCTCATTTGCCCGCGCCCTGCAGTTGCTAAGAATGATCGACAGTAATTAAAACTAAGCTAATAACCTCCTCACTCTTGACACTTCTATGGGGTTTTGTTCACCAATATCTACATATAGATTAAAAATTGTAATTGGACTGGAGATCGGGTTAGGAAAATCAACCACCTTCCAACTCGGCGTTTGCCAGGGACTGACACTTTGAAATTTTATTTAATCTGAGAAAATTGAGTTGAACTCTGGCACCCTGGGAGGCCGGGGGTGGGGGGCGGGGGGGGGCGCGCCTCTTTTCCTTAAGGATGGAGGCTAGTTCAAAGCTATTCCTGCTCCCTGTGGGGAAAAGTGGGGTGCTTGGAATGTTTGCATGGACAGGGAAGATGGGGCTTTGCAGGAAGGTGCTAGCTAGGGACAAGACAACCCCATCACACTCTAGTCAAGGAGGTTTGGGGAGACCAAACTCACCTTCCTGAGAACAATCTAGAATGGTTTTGTAAAGAGTTGGGCTCTCTGACTGATACTGGCCCACTCATGGTCCTGGGGTGTCATTCTCTGTTTCAGGCCTGTCCCCCACCACCACCATTCTCCTGATTTCTGCAGGATAGAGGCACCCTTCCTTTCTTTGAGTAGGGGACCGGGATCTCTAGCTCCTGGGGACCTAGATGACAACTCTAAGAGTCAGGGATTAGAAAACCGACTTCAGAAGGGGGAGAAATTGTAGGAAATGCCCAGATTTCCCTCCTGCAGAGCCATTAATTTATCTAAATTGAAATCCTTAAACTGATATTAATTCTTTGCCTGTGTCCCCAAGGCAACCAGCTGAAGAAGATGCTTTTGTAATGCACCATGGGGCTAGGTCACGCCCCTGTTTAATGTACTTCAGTGGAGTCTCATGGCCCCCTTTGGGTCATGTCCAGCCTCCTCGAGAGGGCTGGAAAGCTAATAGGGTGAGATGGGGGGGGGGTGCCCTGCCTCTCTCTCTCTAGAGGCAGTTCCTGAACCTTTCCTTCTCTTCTGAAATCAGCCACCCGCACACTGTGTCTCTTCATGAAGTGTGAGCACAGTTCATATTGGCTTCCAGATTTCTACCTCCCACCTGGAATTCCCCTTTACGCCCCTCTTTGTCCCCTTTTGTTGGCCTCCTGTCCCCAGTTTCTATGAATCTACTCTTTCTTTGGGGAGGGGGCAGGTTTGGACCACACCCCCAGTGTTCAGGGTCTATTGCTGATTCTGTACCGAGGGCTGATGTTTGTCCCTGGAAGTGTTTAGGGGGCCTTATATGGAGACTGGGATTCAAATCAGGGTCAGCCACATGAGAGACCAGTGCCTTCACCTGCACCCTAATCTATCATTTCTAATCTCGGGCTTCCCTTTTTGGGGGAAGTATCTGCTGTGTTTCCAAACTGTGTTCTCTGTTCCTTGATTGCCTTTCCTCCTCCTCCCCCATGTTCTTTTTGTACTAACTGTGGGTGACTTTGTCATCTCCCAGTAAGCTAGGGTCTCCTTACACGCAAAGACTCTTAGGTTTACTGTGAGTCAGTATGGTCAGAATGAATGAAGAAGGCAGGAGAAGGCAGGGAATCCATGATTCCTTTATGTTTGGAAGAAAAAACATTTTTGTGGGGGGTGGGGGCAGGGAGAACTCCAGGTGTGTCAGGTCTGGCTCCAGGAACTATGTGCTGGAGAGCAAAAAGAGATCAGACACACGCAAGGGAAATGCCTCAATCTCTGCACCAAACAGTCATTGGTTTATTCAGGTCAGATGTATTGGTCATCCTTTCTCAGCCCAGTGCTGCTCTCAGCTGTGTGGATGTAATAGAGCGAGTCAGTAGGTTTCTGTTGCTCTGACAGAAACGTATCAGAAAGCTGGATTGGGGTTTAGGGGAAGAAAACTCTAAGCAGAGGAGTATCTTGAGATCTCATGAGAAATCTTGAGAAGGGAAAGGGACCATTAACCATCATGTCACTGAGAAGCTCAGGCAGGCAGTGGCCAGTGGGGGATGAGGAGTCGGACCCCTCTGAGACCAGAGATACAGGCGGAATCCAGTGTTGGAGCATCTTGGAGGGTCTGCAGCCTGTGGCCACAGGTTTTATTTTGCACTATGAATAAAAAGTGACATCTCTGTGTAACATGTAGACAACACTTGTTTTTCATTCTGAGTATCTTCATTCTCATCCAGCATGCTCCTTTTTTTTTGAGTTTTGCAGACCTTGTTCACTGCCCTGACCGACTCTTGAATGTTAGTTTCTTAGAAAGTATCCTGATTTGCGTAGAAGTGGTCACTTGACCCAGACCTGCCCAATCAGAGCATTTAGTTTAATCGCTGACAGTGATTGGTGCAGGAGGCAAGCTCAGCAGGGCCAATGAGAGCACTTCCATGGGATTACTCTCTGCAGGTTGGCGGAGGAAGATGCTTTCCTACCGAGGTTTATAGGCACAGGCTCACCCAGGGGAATCATGGAAAGATGTGTGTCAGGTGTGTCTGGAGAAGCAGAGACTGAAGCCCCCGTTATGAGATGAGGAAGAAAGGGAGAAGAAACACGAGCTTTCCCGTTGAATGTGTCAACTGTCCCCACTTGCCAAGCTAATGTTGTAAGCCATTGAATCTCCCCTCAGTGCTAATAGTTTACACGTCCAAATGTGTTCCACCTCATCCAAAGCAGGCATCCTGCCCCCATTTTACAGAGGAGGAATTGGGCACTCAGAATCTTGTCTAATTTTATCCATCAAGTTATTAGCAGAGGTGATAGCAATGGACCCATCCTTTCTATCAATGGATAAATGTCCAGGCATTATATGAAGAATGAAAATTGTGAGAATTTGGTGTGTGTGGGGGGTCCAGCTTCAGTTTCAGGTACCCATTCCAATTCCTAGCAGACCACCTGAACACCCACTACTTTCAACAGACAAACTATCCTTCCCTAAATGCTTTCCCATGTCAAGAAATGGTGAAAAAAACAAAACAAGCGAACAAACAACTCCTGTCCCCTCCAGATTGTTTTAGCTACAGCTCTTGATTTTTAATCATGCAAGCAGTCTACTGACTCGAAGATGAGCCAGTACAGGTGGCACATTCTGCATGTGTCTTTCTGACATGTTGGCAGTTAAGTTTGCACTGCATTTACCAGTAAGACTGTGGGAAACGGTAAATGCATGTATTGGGACTTTACTTCTTTCTAGGTGAGGTGAACAACTGATTTGTGGGGTTGAATAATGCCTTTCAAACCCCGGAAGATTGTTTCTTCAATTATTTGAACCTTTCACAGAGAAGAGGCTACAGACACATCAGACCTTTATATTTAACTGGCATTAATTTTTTTCGCATTGCTTTCTCAAGTCTCGATAACTCCAGAACAATAATAAATCAAATCTGAGTTGGTCACATTTGTCAATATTTGTTGTGTAAATATTTCCGTTGTGGTGGATTTCAAGCTACCTGATGATGCTGAAATTGAGTGGAGAAGAGATGTGGAGAGAACACTGAGTACACTATTGAATATTTGCTGAGACCACTAATAGTGATCCAGTAGCTCAACCCTCATTTGGTAGAAAAAGGGAGTATTATTATAACATCTAAAAATCTTCAGGCTACCTCCATTGTCATAGCAGCCTTTGAAGTTCATCCAAATCCAAACGCAACATCATTTAGACCACAAGTGCGATATATAAAAATGACCTCAAGAGCAAAGACAATAATAAAATATAAGGGTCAGAGAGGATGTTTCTAGAAAGAACTTCTGGAAGGATCACTACCAGGAGTGATCTCTGAGTATAGAGCCAGGAGTAAGCCCTGAGCACTGCCAGATGTCGCTCACGATTCCATGATAAAAATATGGTAAATTATTAAGGAGCTGGTAATTTTTTTGGGGGGGCACAACTTGCAGTGCTCAGGGCTTACTCATGGTTCTGCTCTCAGGGATCACTTCTGGTGGTGCTAAGGGGACCATATGGCATGCCGTGGGTTGAACCCGGGTTGGCCATGTGCAAGGCAGGAGCCCTACCTGCTGCATATTGCTTTGACCCCAGAAATAGTAATTTTTAATACCATTTAATTGTACATAAATTTATATAATTAAGTTTTAGAATAATGTCTACATTTTACAACTGGCTCACAGAATTCCTACAATCTTACTCTTTGGCTCTCAGGGGCTGGGATGAGGTGTAACCCAGCCCACTTCCATAAACGCCAGAGACCAGGACAGAGAAAACAAACAGGGGTTTATTGCATGCTGTCAACACAAGTTTAATCCCCAGCACTGCATGACTGCATGTGGTCTTGGAATACCAACAGGGATCACTCTTTTTTTTTTTTCCTTTTGGGTCACACCCAGCGATGCTCAGGGGTTAGTCCTGGCTCTGCACTCAGGAATCACTCCTGACAATGCTGGGGGACCAGATGGGATGCGGGGGAATGAACCCAGGTCAGCCACATGCAAGGCAAATGCCCTACCTGCTGTACTATTGCTCCAGCACACAGAGGTCACTCTTCAGCACAGAGCCTGGAATACTTCCTGGGCACAGCTGGGTGTGGCCCCACCCCCCTCCCTGCCAAAGCAAAGGAACGAACAAAAACCCAAATTCCCGCAACCAGACACTCTCCCACGTTGCATGGGATGTTGAATGGCCGAAACTCTGTCAATCGTTCAGATGATTTTTCTTCTTCTTTAACTTGACATGACCCTACACAAGACGTTCTTTCTTTCTTTCTTTCTTTCTTTCTTTCTTTCTTTCTTTCTTTCTTTCTTTCTTTCTTAATTTTTATTAGTGAGACATCATGAGGTACAGTTGTAGGCTTACAATTTTTTGTGCTTGGGTTTCCATTGTACAATGATCGAGTACCCATCCCTCCACCAGTGCCCATTCTCCACCACCACGGGTCCCAGCATCCCTCCCACCCCCCATCCCCCCATCCCACCCTGCCTCTGTGGCAGGGCATTCCCCTCTGTTTTCTCTCTCTTATTGGGTGTTGTGGTTTGCAAAAGAGGCAATGGGTGACAATCATGTTTGGTCTATAGTGTACTTTCAGCATGCTTCTCCCATCCTGGAAGAATCCTCCCAATGCCGTTTATTTGGTGCTCCCTTCTCTATCTGAGCTCCCTTTTCCCCTAGCATGTGTGGCTGGCCTTCAAGGCATGGAGAAAAACTCCTGGTACTAATCTCGGCCATTCTTGGGTGTTAGTCTCCTATTTTGTTACTTTATGTTCCCCAGATGAATGCAATCTTTCTATGTCTATCCCTTTCTTTCTGAGTCATTTCGCTTAACATGATACTTTCCATGTAGTACCACTTGTATGTAAGTTTCATGACTTTGACAAGACGTTCTTTCTAGAAACATCCTTCCAGGGGCTGGAGAGGTACCACAGAGGTTAAGGGTGCTTGCCTTGCATGAAACTGATTCAGGTTTCATCCCTAGCACTGCTGGCTTATGTGTCCCCAAACCACCTTCTCTTCCCTCCCCAAACAGAAGAAACATCCTTCCAGTTCGGAAAAAGCAGGACGCTCCTGTCCTTTCTCACCCTGCCCTCTTTTGTGCCCCATTCCAGGTACTAATTGTTGGGATTGGCTAAACGACAGCTCTGTCTGCAGTTGGACCAGAAGCTCTAGAAGGACAGAATAAGAACTCCGTGCCTCCTCCCCTGTCATTTCTGGACCTGGCTCCATCTGTGATGCAGGAGAGGAAACCCTATTTGCCGAGAGCATTAAGGATGAGCAAACCCTCCATGCGTAACAGAGGGTGCACAGTTTCACCTGGGAGATCTCCAGGTCCCGGCCCTGCTCATCGTGGCTGAAAGGTGGGACACACCCTAGGAGCCACAGCCCGAATGAATGGACTCCACGCAACACATGCATTCTAGCCTCACTGTGGAAGGCTTCAGCTTTAAAACGGCACGAAGTACTGACGGGGGCTGCAGCTCGCACCTCGAGGGCCCGATGTCAAGTGAAATCAGCTGGTCGAGAAAGGACAGACGCTGGACGGTCTTTCTCATAGGAGGCACCCAGAGGCGTCAAGTTCATAGACACGGAAGGGCGGTTGCCAAGGGCTGGGGGGCGGAGAGAAGAACAGGGAATTTCCTGGGGACAGTGTCAGTGTTGTGGCCGATAGAGCAGGGGAGGGGGGGCCGTACGCCACAGCAGCGAGTGCCAGGAAACCGAGACTGACGGATGGAGCCGGGACTGTGCTTATCTGTGTCTCTGACCACGGGAGCGAATATTCAACCCCAAACCTGCAGGCTTCGGGGGCCCTTTTCCTGAAACAGAATGATGGCGGGCTTTGGTGCTCAGGCAGAACAGAGACTGTGCAACGCTGGAGTAAGGATGCTGATGTTGTGGGTGGTGGTGGTCCCCTCAATAGTGCTCTCTACCATGACACGTGGATTTGGCGTGTGGCTCAGCTAGGATGGTTTTATAGCCCCCCCATGAGAAGGAGAAGGTGGCTCACCGGGTTCTGTGGGGTAGGAGATGGAGGCGCTGGGAGATTAACTTGCCCCACATCACCCAGTTTCCCTGCCAGGCTGACCCAAGCACGGGTTTCCCAAGCCCTTTAGCTGATTTAGGAGGGAATGGCTGGATGGGGCAGGCATTCACCCCTTTTGAGGTCACAACCCCTGTTTTTTTTTTGATTTTTGACAATTTAATTGATTAAAGAAAAATTAAGTCTTCTTTTAATAAGATAAATAAGATGTTTAAAAATAAGATAACTCAGGTTTGTGAGGAGCTAAAGTTAGTGTGAAACAGCTCCCTGTGATGCAATCCTAGTATATTTGACTACTCTCTCCTCTTTCTTTTCTCTTTCTTTTCTCTTTCTTTCTTTCTTTCTTTCTTTTTCTTTCTTTCTTTTCTTTTTTATTTATTTATTTATTACTTTTTAGGTCACACCTGGTGATGCACGGGGGTTACTCCTGGCTTTGCACTCAGGAATTACTCCTGGCGGTGCTCAGGGGACCATATGGGATGCTGGGAATCGAACCCGGGTCGGCCGCGTGCAAGGCAAACGCCCTAACCACTGTGCTATTGCTCCAGCCCCTTTTTTATTTTTAATTTTTTAATTTTAATAGTGAGACATCATGAGATAGAGTTGCAGACTTACACATTTTTGTGCTTGGGTTTCAATTATACAGTGATCAAATACCCATCCCTCCACCAGTGCCCATTTTCCACCACCACGAATCCCAGTATCCCTCCCACCTCCCATCTCCCCCATCCCACCCTGCCTCTGTGGCAGGGCATTCCCCTTTGTTCTCTCTATCTTATTAGGTGTTGTGGTTTGCAAAAGAGGCAATGGGTGACAATCCTGTTTGGTCTATAGTCTACTTCTCAGCATGCTTCTCCCATCCTGGGAGGATCCTCCCAACACCTTTATTTGGTGTTCCCTTCTCTATCTGAGCTCCCTTTTCCCCTAGCATGTGTGACAACCCCTGGTTTTGGCTTTTTTGGGTCATACCTGGTGATGCTCAGGGGTTCCTCCTGGCTGTGCATTCAGGAATTCCTCCTGGCGATGCTCAGGGGACCATATGGGATGCTGGGAATCGAACCCGGGTCGGCCGCGTGCAAGGCGAACGCCCTACCCGCTGTGCTATTATTGCTCCAGCCCCAACCCTCGTTTTTTTTTTACCCCCCCCCCCCCCCCCAGATCACCTCTTAGCCACGGAGCCAGCAACACCTCCACATTCTTTCTCTCTCTGCTTCCTGGCGCCTTTGCTGAGCGTGGCTGAGACGGCGCAGAAACTGAGTTGTCAACCCGGAGATAGAAAAAAAGAAAAAGCAATTTCTCTCATTTCGTGGCTCCATCCTTGGCAGTCAATACTGTTAACAGTAAATCAAATATCAGGACGGCATTGACCCAGGAAAAGGGCAAAGAGGGGAAAAAAAAAAAACCAGAGCAGAATCAAAGAGTCGGAAATGAAGCTCAGTCCGAGACAGAAATTCCACCTGGGGAGGCAAACCGGCAGGTGGGACCCGGCACGGGCTGACCCCCCCACCCCACCGTGGCTCCCGACTTTCTGCCTTCACCTTTCCTGGGAGCCCAGCGGCTGGCCGGTCTGGGGGAGGAGATGCAGAGGCCCCTGGAGTTCAGGTCAGGATTTCCGATTCCCATACCCCACAGCCCGGAGGGAACCCTGGGAACCCCTGTTTCCAAGGAGATGACTTGGAGGGCAAAGCCACCCCCACCCCCACAGCGCCCCGCCCTGTCCATCCAGTCCTTTACATGTCGCAGTAATCGGCCGACTTGGAAAAGTAAGGGGCTTGAATGTGATAAATTCCAGTCCCGTCCGTGTTGCCCTGCATGCGGGGATCCGTGTGGCACATTGAATGGCATGCCTGCGGTCTGCCAGGCGGCCCTGGGCAACACCCAGGCACGACGGGAGGGCATGATGGCAGATGGTTAATTTGGCGTAGGCTGGCAGAGGTGAGCAGACCCCATGGGGTAAAACAAAGAAAACGTGTGTGTTTTGAGGGGGAAAATGTCAAGTTTCATTAGGGTCAAGGGACGTTTGGGGAAAGCATTGAGGAGGCATGCCTGGTAGTCTCTGGGAAGAAGGGAAACTGCCGTGCCAAGGTCCTGGGGTAGCCTCTGTCAGGGAGGTGGGGGTGGGGACAGCAAGGCGGGGGTGGAGGGGAACAAGGGGAACGGGGGGGCGGGGTGGATGATGGAGATGGGGTAAGACCAGTGGTCAAGAGCCGGGGGGGGGGGGTGACCTCTGGGCAGGAAAGGTCTGTGTGAGCTGGAGGTGATGTCGGGGTGCGTTGGAGCTGTAGAGGTGAGGGGGAGGTCTGCCTCCACTTGGGGTTGATCTTCTGATCAGGTCCTTGTCCCCTTGCCCTGCCTAGTTCAGATCCTGAGGAACCAGAGATTTCCCGAGTGTCCACCTCTGTGAAAATCATCTGGAATGTTCTTGTGCATTCTAGGCATCTAATAGATGCTGCCATGAATTACCCAAGTCCAGAGAGGCTCAGGGGCTGGCCAGGACTCCACAGAGGGCCAGCAGTGCTCCGGAGGAGATAGCGGAACTGGCAGTGACATGTCAAATGGGGTGCTCTTCCTTTCTTATTCATCCCCCACCAAAAAAAGAAGTGGTGCTGAGAACAGAGAAGGCCTGGGTGGGATTCTCAGTGGCCCTCTGCGGGGGGTGGGGGGGTGGGCGGTGTCTGAGCATCCAAGAACTCATTTTTTTTTTTTGGCTTTTTTGGTCACATCCAGCTGATGCTCAAGGGTTACTCTTGGCTTTGCACTCAGGAATCACTCCCGGCGGTGCTTGGGGGACCATATGGGGTGCTGGAAATCGAACCCAGGTCGGCCACATGCAAGGCAAATGCCCTACCCGCTGTTCTATTGCTCCAACCCCCCAGGAACTCATTTTTACGAGTGTAAATCTCCCTTAAGATTTCTGGGGGGATCACCTCTGAGGCCCCTGGGCACAGGACTGACTTGAGTGCAGCAGGTATGCACAGACGCTGGTTTAAGGGGCCAGGAGCCGGGGAGGGGCTGAGGAGAAGGGCATGGGGCTGTACTCTAGGAAGTCAGCCTCATGGTACTGCCCCCTCAACTCCTCTCTGCAGGCTGGGCACCCCCATTCTCTGACAGCTTATGGGGGACAGCTTATGGCTGTCCTCCCCCTGACCGCCCTGCCCCAGTCCCCTCTGCCCTCTCTGGGGTAGGCCTGTCACATGCCCAGCAGCCCTGCCTACCCCAGAAACCCAAACACACCCTGAATTTAGGGAAGAGGCCCTGGTGTCCAGGGGGACTTCTATAGAATCTTCCAGAAGTATTTCAGAGCCTGTCCGTGGAGTTTAGCCTAAGGGCAAGCCCGGAGACTCATCCCTCATCCAATGCGGGCACCTCCTGTCCAGTGTCCTGCCCCTTAGTCTTCTGAGGTGGACACTCCTTGAACGCTGCTTTCGTCACAGCCTCCGTATTTCTTTTTTTTTTTTTTTTTTTGCTTTTTGCGTCACACCTGGCGATGCACAGGGGTTACTCCTGGCTCTGCACTCAGGAGTCACTCCTGGCGGTGCTCCGGGGACCATATGGGATGCTGGGAATCGAACCCGGGTCGACCATGTGCAAGGCAAACGCCCTACCCGCTGTGCTATCGCTCCAGCCCCAGCCCCCGTATTTCTGAAGGTGCCCGGTGCCCGCACCCGCTGGGACTGTGGGCTGGGGTCCAGGCCTGAGCCAATCGCAGCCCTGACTTGCCGCCTGATATGGCCAATGAGAGTCCGACCCAGGATTACGGTCGGGATCGGTGGGTGCAACGGCCAAGTCCAGCTCTGTTCGCCCGTCGGGGCCACAGGGCGGGTGGCGTCTGGCTCTGTCTCCTGGCCCAGAGGCGCGCCCTCCTGGGCATCAGCAGGTACCGGGGCGGGGGGAAGGGTTGTGCCATGAGAATGGGCTGTTTCCAGTTGGCACATTTCGACATTTAAAGCAGGGGACCCCCACTGAGCCGCTGGGACGGTCACCGCTGGGCTCCAAGAGGATTAGTGCCCCCAACCCACTCTCTCCTGCCCCGTGTCCAATCTCCCGTGTGTCGCCAAATGAGATTTGCAGGGCTGGGCGCAGGCTTCTGTTCTCCGTGGTGAATTCCCAGATTTTCCTGCCTGCCCGGAACCTCGTGAGCCTCTTAGCAAAGAGCAGGTGCTGGTCTCGGTACCCCTTTGGGGTCAGCCGAGGGCTAATCACGTAAGGTCCGATCATTAGTGCCAAGGCGGCAGTGTGGGTTCTTCTCCGTGCTCTCTGCAGTGCCCTGCTAAGTGCCAAGCCCTTGGCACCTTCTTTCCTTGTAGGACCACATCTACTGAAGTATCCTTTCCCGCCCCCCCCCCCCCCCCCCTGCCCCGGACCCTCCCCTCTGGTCCCAGACTCTCGCCTTTGGGGACTTGCAGTTGGTGACCAGGAATTACCACGGGGGCATCATAATGGGCTGAAATGGGTAGGATGGGGTGAGGGGACCTGGCAGGGGCGGCCAGGGCGGCAGTGCCCTGGGGGGGCCATCAGGGGTCAGTGAGCAGAGACTGGGCTGATGAATTTCCTCTCCGGGCCCCAGACAAAGAGGGAAGTCGGGTGGTGATGGTTGCCGTGGCAACTCAGTGTTGGAGAGTGGGAGAGAGGGGGAGGGAGGAGGCCGAGGGAGGGATGGGGCGCAGCAGGGGGAGGAGGAGGGGCTGGAGGGGAACCCCCCCCTCTGGCTTCTGGGCACAGAGGCTGAAGGAGTCTCGCGGGGCTGGAGGAGGCTGAGCCGGGACCCCCGTGTTCCTCCTTTCCACCCTCTCTGGAGATTCTTCTCCTGGTCCCGAGCATTTGGTTTCCTCCCGGGGGCTGTGTGAGCCTGCGCAAGTGACTCAGCCCCTCTGAATTCACCCTCCTCCCCGCCCCCTACCCCCCAGAGGGGAGCTATCACCCACAGGGAGGCGGGGGCGGTGTTGGCACCCAGCGTGGGGGGACTTGCTCGTGGTGGTGGAGAGGGGGCAGGTGGAGGTCCAGGAAGGAGCAGGGCTGAAGGGGTCACCTTGTCCTGGGTGCCCACTGGGCCTATGCCCTCCCCCCGGCTGCCCGAGCAGAGGCCCTCCTGTGAGGTGGAGACAGTCTGGCCATGCCCGCCCGCCTGTTAGAATCCTCTCCGCCTCCCTGATGTCCTTGCCCGGGTCATATGTTCTCCCCACGGCCTTCAAGGCCATCCGTGGTCTGGCCCGGCTCACCTCACACGTGGTCACCCTCTGTCCACACTTTCTCCCTCCCCCCTCTGTCTTCCCATCTCAGGGTAAAAGTCACTTCCTCCTGGAGGCCCTCCTGGATTCCTCTCCCTGCCCCCCTCACCAGAGGGTATGTCTCTCCTCTGAGGGTCCACAGGCCTCTTGGCTTACTCACTCCTCAGGTCTGGGGCTCTGCTAGTGTCTGTCCCTTTCCTCCTCACCTGACCGTGTGCCCCACAGTCAGGGACAAGGACACAGAGGGACCAGGCCCCAGCCTGCTGCTTGCTCCAAGTCTGGGTTCTTATTGGCATGAAGGAATGGAAAGTGCTGGAATCTGGGAAGGGGAAAGAATGAAGCTTGCAGGAAGCCGGGAGGTGAGTGGTGGCAGGGGTACCTGGGCAGAGACTGACCGAGTGTGGTTGTGTGTGTGTGTGTGTGTGAGAGAGAGAGAGAGAGCGAGAGAGCATGTGTGTGTGTGTGTGTGTGTGTGTGTGTGTGTGTGTGTGTAGGGGGCTCAGGTCAGGATCTGGACAGAGGGATTCCTGGGTCAGACTGGGGATGCCCTCTGCTGTACCCCAGACCCCCCTCTACTCCATCCTCTCCTCTTTGCCTTGGGTGTGCCGCCCCTCCCCCCCTATGTCCTGCTGGGATAGGGGCATGACTAGACCTTCCTTGCATCCACCCAAAGTACAGAGCTCCAGGTACTTTGTCTTGGGGCCACGCCTAGCAAGCAGTGCTCAGGGCTGACTCCTGGCTCTGTGCTCAGGGATCATTCCTGATGGGCTCAGGGGACCATATGGCATCCCAGGGATCGCAACAGGTCGGCCACAGGCAAGGCAAGTGCCTTACCTGCTGTACTGTCTTTCCAGCCTCTCCAGGCACCTTTGGGTGACTTCTCTGTCCTACGGACTGCCAGGGACACCGACAACTGGAGAGAAAAATATTGGAGGGTGGGAAACACCTGGAGACTGACCCCAGCAAGACGCGGGGAACCGTTCTTTGCTGGGAATTGGGCCTGGACTTCATGTACGCAAAGCGTGGGTGCTCCAGCTCGTCAAACCGTCTCGCTGGGCCTGGGGACAATCTTCAAGGACATTTCTCCAGCTGTTCTGTCTCTTGTGGAGAAATGAGCACCCTCACAGTGCTCCCGTGTGTCCCCAGAGGCAGGGTCGCGGCAGTGGGGGTGGGGATGGGCAGAACTCAGGCTGTTCTCCTCCACCTGTCCCGGGAGACCATCCACGATGAAGCATCTGCTGTTTGCACTTCCTGAAACCACGTGACCCCTCAGTGTCACTCAGGTCGGTGGGTGATCCCACCCGCTCCACTTTCGGAAGAAGGACCTGGAACCCGAAGAGGGTTTGATGAGTCACTCGTTGGGGTCCCCTGGTGTTCATGTCCCGTCTGTTCCACTTGGGGAGCTCAGGAGTGGTGGCCAGGTGGAGCAAGGTTGCCTGGTTTGGGGGAGTCCCACCATGTATCATTCTGAGAAAGGGCTTTACTTCTATTTTTGTTTTGTTTTTCTGTTTTGTCTCTGTTTCAGGGCCATACCCAGTGATGCTCAGGGGTTAGTCCTGGCTCTGCACTCGGGAATTACTCCTGGTGGTGCCCAGGGGACCATATGGGATGCCGGGCATCGAATCTGGTATCTGGTCGGCCATGTGCAGGGAAGTGCTCTCCCTGCTGTGCTATTGTTTTGGCTCTAGGGTTTTGTTTGTCTGGACCACGGGTTCCTCACCTCTGGCACAGACACAAGAACCAACTCCCCTCCCCAACCCCCCCCCCCCCACACACACTTGCCCAGTGCAGAGGCTTGGAGAGTGAGAAGTGGACTCCCTAAAGGGCTCGGCATGGGGTCCACTCGGTGGTCAGGCGCGGTCGAGATCCTGCTCGTGTTCAGAGACGGTTGTTTGGGGCTTCTTGGGTGCTGGGCCACAGAGAGGGAGCAGAGCTGACCGGACCCCCTGTTCATTTGGTGGTGGCAGGGCTGTGCAGCTAAAGGGGAACATCTCAGAGCCCTGAGCCACTAGGAACGCAGCAACCCCTTCTGCAAGAGGCAGTCAGTCCCCGCTAGTCCTGGACAGGAAGGGCAGCAGGGACTCTGCCTCTTGTGACTGACCACTTCTTTCCTAAGAGAATGGATCCTCAGGAATTGACAAAGGACCTCTGTGGCTCTAGGAATGGGACACATCCTCCACCTCCCTCCCTCTCTCCCCCTCCTCTTCCTCCCCCCTCCACTTCCCTCTCCCTCCTCCTCCTTGTCCTCTTCCTCCCTCCTCTACTCCTCTTCCTCCTCCTCTTCCTCCTCCTCCGCCTCCTCCTCCTTCTTCTGGGACTCAAGGGATCATACGGGGTTCTAATCTGGAACATCCAGCAGTGTGAGGACTTCTCCTTCCTCCTCCTCTTCCTCCTTGTCACTGCCAGCGGTCCTCTTGGATCAGCGGTGCTCAGGGATCACTCCTGGTGGAGCTTGGGGTGACGCTGTGGAATCGAACCCGGGTCAGCTTGCCTGCAAGACAAGTGCCCGGCGCGCTCTGCAATCATTCTGCAACCTAGGGACAGATAAGGGTACCAGATTTACAAAACCAACCAACCAACCAACCGACCCCCAAACTCCCAGAGCTCCCCACGGAACTGGTAAAAGCCTAAAAATCCCAGTGTGGCCTGAAATAGCGTCCTCTGCTACAGTTGCAGTTCCTGTCTCTCAGCGGCAGCCCCACCCAGGGTCTGAACTTGGCTGCTTTTTTTCTTCACCTCCCCGGCCCGGAACACAGAGGTGATGCTGAGCCTTCCCCAGCTTTCTCGAGGACCCGCCAGACGCGGCAAGCCCTGTGCACAGGGGCTTTTGGGTCCCCCCAGGCAGGCTCTGGGCGCTCCCTGCCCGGCACGGGTTGGCTCGCAGTTCCGCGAGGGGCCACTCGGTGTCGCCCTCGACCTGCATTTCCCCGGGACGGCGGCGGGGTCGCCGGGCGCGCGGTCCCATCCATCCATCCATCCATCCATCCATCACCGCGCGGCCGCCGCGCGCAGACAATGCGGGGAGCGGCCTCGTCCGCGCCCGCGCCCGCGCGGCCGTCGGTACAAAGGATGCGCTGTTAACACGTGTAGGGTAATGGGCTCCCCCACGGCCTCGTGCGGGGCCGCCCGCGCCCAGCCTGACGGATGGCCCTGGCCATCCATCTAAATGATGTCACGGGCGACGAGCATCCTCGGTCCGGTCCGCCCCGCCGCCAGGCCCAGGCCCAGGCCCGGGTGGTCGGCACCGCCCGAGGCTGAGCATCCTGCAAGGTGCCCGCTGGCCCTCGGTGCCTGCAAGGGAAGCACCTGCAGGGCGCGGGGTCTCTCGCGCAGCGGGACGTCAGGCTTCTTGGCCCATTTTGCAGGGGTGGAAACCGGGGCTGAGCGCGGGCAAGTTTTTATTCCAGGGGCAAAGTGATCTGGAACTTTCCGGAGCTTCAGTCCTCTCTTTTCCAGCAGCTTCATTGAGATAGGATCCCTCTCTGGTACATTTCAGACACATCTAGAGCATGGAGTGAACAACTTTGTTTTTCAAAAACATATTTAGGGTAGTGCAACCATTACCCACGACCTTAGTCATTATCTTCATTATCCCTCCGAGTCCCTCTCTTCCCAGCTCCTGGGGGTCATGTATCCATAGCCTTTTCCTCTGGTTATGTTTGATCTAAATATCTCACAGAAGGGGAATCAGAAACTCACTCAGTGACTCTGTTCTGAGAGGTTTGTCTCAACCAACACAGCATTTTCTTTTTCTTTTTTTTTGCTTTTTGGGTCACACTGGGCGATGCTCAGGGGTTACTCCTGGCTCTGCACTCAGGAGTTGCTCCTGGTGGTGCTCAGGGGACCATATGGGATGCTGGGAATCGAACCTGGGTCAGCCGGGGCAAACACCCTATCTGCTGTGCTATTGCTCCAGCCCCAACACAGCATTTTCAAGGCTCGTCCTGTCTCAACACACAGCCAGGTTTCCAGCCTTTTTTTCTTCCCTGTGTGATATTCTTCAGCATGGATGTACCACAGGGCGATTCTCCACTTCTGTGCTGGTGGGGCATTGGGTGGTTTCTCTTCAATGCATGGCTATTTCCATGGGCGCTGTGGAGCACTTCTATGGAGTCCTTATAAGAACATATATCTGCAGTCCCCTGGGGCAGAGACCTACTCAAGAAACTGTTGCATGATATGGTAACTGTATGTGGAATTTCAGAGGAACTGCTGGGCTATATATTCCAAGTGGCTGCACCATTTCATCACCCAGCAGTGCACGAAGCTTTGGTTTCACATCACGATCACGATCACGACCATCCTGTTGTTCGTCGATTGCCTTGAGCAGGCCCTGAGATTTCTTTAAAAAGTGCCATATTCAAGGCTCTTCCAGGGTTAGGAGAATGAGACTCACCATTGTTACTGGTATTTGGCATATTGGGCACGCCACGGGGAGTTTGCCAGACTCTGCCGTGTGGGCAGGTTACATTTGGTAGCCTGTCAGTTTGTACAAAGTAAGAATGAGATAATAAGATGTCGCACGGCCGCATTTGCGGCCGCACGCTTCCAGGAGCTGGGTTTTATAGTCTCTGAGTCTTGACCGTTGATGAGATTGCACGGGGGCCAGTTGGTGGGTGTGACCCCCGCTTACTGGAATTTGGACGATCTGGGTGGAGGATGCTTAGCCCCGATCCGAGCAGGCTTGGAGATCTCGGCCCCGGAACCCGCGTGGCTTTGTCCCTCTGCCAGTACCTTCATGTGTGCGGAGAGTGGTCTCAGTATGGTGGTGGCTGGTTCTGGAGGTCTTCAGCTGCCAGAGCCCTGATAGGGGTGGGGAGGGAAACTCAACCCGCTCTCCTCCAAGGGGCCCCGGCGAGGACAGCCAGGCGCAGGGGCAGGAGACTCTGCACCGTTCTCTTCCGGGAGCTGGGTTTTATAGTCTCTGGGTCTTGGCCGTTGATGGGATTGCACGGAATTTGGAGGATTTAACATACTTTTCTTTTTTGGACCACACCCAGTGGTGCTCAGGGGTTCCTCCTGGCTTTGCCCTCAGGAATTACTCCTGGTGTGGTGCTCGGGGGGGGGGGCCCTATGGGATGCCGGGGATCGAACCTGGGTCAGCCACAGGCAAGATAAATCCCTTACCCACTGTACTACGGCTCTGGCCCCTGATTTTACACACTTCGAGTCAACACTTGCTTTCCTGGCTTTTTGAGTCTCCTCATCCCGGTGTGGAAGAAGTGGTGCTTCACTGCATTTTTCAGTTGCGTTTCCCTGGTGACCCTTGATGCCAGGCATCTTTCCAGGGGCTCTGGCCTGTTGTGCAGCTCTTCTGCGGAATGTCCGGTAGGATCCTCTGCCTTTTGTAGAGACCGACTACCTCACTGCACGCCAGCGTTGTTCTTTCGATATTCCCTTATAAGTCCCTGATCTGACGTAGCTGATCTGACGTAGTGGGGGTCTTCTACCCGCTTGCTGGAGGGAGGGGGCGTCTTTGCCCCCGAGTTCTTGGCAGCACTGTTGTTTTCCAGCACTGGTGGAGGGCCCCCGGCTGGGGTCTCCCTGGGTTTTCTGCACTGGGAATTCGGGCTAGGAACCCAGCTGAGCTCTGAAGCTGCACGAGATGGTGGGAGCAGGGTGGGAGGCACCGGGCAGGGACAATCCCCCCCAAACCTGAGGCATGCGAGAACACAGAGCTCGGACACGGAGGTGAGCGCCCACCCAGGCCAGCCCCTGGCTTTAAGGGTGCGTTGGGCAGGTCGTTCCATGCTGCTCAGCCTCAGTTTACCCCTCTGTGCAATGGGGCTCCCCAAGGTGACTGTGAGAGGCAGCCTGAGGCGGGGCAGCCTCACGGAAGAGACTGGAGAGCACACAGCCCCATGAGGAGGCGTCTTGGGGCGCCCCCAGGAGGCGGAGCCCTGCCTTTCACACCCCCAGATTGGCCGTGGAGCCACTCCCCGAGGCCTGTCCATGGGATCTGTCCCCTGGAGCCTGGACACAAAGAGGCATTTCCCTGAGCCTGGCTAGGAGGCGCAGGGCTGGCCGGGCAAAGCCAGAGGGAGCCCAGGACTCACAGAAGGGGCCGTGACTCTGATTCCAGCATCGCCCCCCTGGGCTGCTGCCCCAGCCCGTCTTTCTGTGACACGGGGTCAGTGAAGCAGTTTGGAGGTGGGGGAAGACACTAGCCAGACAGGGGCATCAGCGGTCACCACCCCATGTTACCCAGCAGGTGACCAAGGCTCAGAGAGGTGAAGCTACTTGCCCGAGGTCACACAGCACGATAAAGGAAGAGAGGCTTCTGGTCCGTCAGCCCTCGAGTCTTCCTGCCATCCCACGGAGCCATGAGTGCATGGGCCAGTGGCCTCCTTCTGGGCTCAGGCCTCCGGGAAGGCCCCTGACGGGCACCCTCCCTTCCTCAGCACTGTAGCACTGTCCTCCTGTTGTTTATCGATTTGCTCGAGCGGGCACCAGGAACGTCTCCATTGTGAGACTTGTTGTTACTGTTTTTGGCATATCAAATATGCCACGGGGAGCTTGCCAGGCTCTGCCGTGTGGGCAGGATACTCTCACTAGCTTGCCGGGCTCTCTGAGAGGGATGGAGGAATTGAACCCGGGTCGGCCGTGTGCAAGACAAACGCCCTACCCGCTGTGCTATCGCTCCAGCCCATTCCTCAGCAACCTGGCGAAATGTTTTATGGCCACACAGACCGGGGCTGCGTTCCAGCCCTTCTGGTCCTCTCTGACCTCAGCCTCTTCCCCTGCCCTGCAGGGGTGGGTGGGTGGGTGGGGGGGTGGGGGGACTTGCTCTGGCCCCGAGGCTTGCTGGCAGGGGGAAATGGAGCCTGTCGCAGCGTCTCAGGGATTTCTGGTCACCTTCCTTAGTGATGAGTGGGTGGACAGGGGCTCAGTGACTGCGAGGGGCCGGGGAGCAGGGAGCCCCTTCCTACTCCATCCCGGAACGCCCGCACAGGCCCGCGCTGGTGGCTTCAGGGCTGAGGGAAGCTGAGGCCACTGTGGGCTGGCAGACGGGGGTGGGAAAAATGGATCCGGGCCCAGCGGCCGCAGGTGGCAGGGCAATTACCGGAGGCAGCGCCGCCGGAGATGAGAAAGTGCGGGTCACAGCTCTGCTGACCCCGCGGGCGGCGGCTGATGGGGCCGCTGGCCTGTCCTAAAGCCAAAGGGAGCTCAGCTGCTCCTGGCCCTCCAGGACAGAGAGATGGACGGACAGACAGACAGACAGATAGACAGACAGATGGGCAGCAGTCCGGTCCCCCCCTCTCCACCTGCTGGGGAAGTCCTGGCCCCCTTTCTCAGAGGTGCTACTTCTGCTTCTGTTTCCTCCTCTCTTGAAGCCTTCCAGAAATTTCTTGTCCCCAATCTCTGGTTTTCTCCCCAGCATCTCCAGGGCTGTGAACCAAGGGGGCTTCTTCAGAGAGGAGGGGGCTCCCTAAGCTCATGCTTCCAGCCACCCTCATTGGAAGGGAAAGTCCATAGGCAGGGCCAGTCCCCAGACTGTCAGGCTGGGTCCCCACCAGGGAACAACTAGGTGGGGTAAGTAGGATTCCCCGCGGGGGATTACCTGGGCGGCCAAGAGGGGCAAGGGGGGTCGTGTGGGTGCTGGGACTTGAACCCAGCTCTCTTGAGTGCTGGGCTCATGCCTTCCCATGGTGGAGCTGAACTCATCTCCATCTCTAGTTCCACAGAGGAAGAGTCTGTGGTTCCGAGTGGGGAAGGGACAGTCCCAGCCGAGGTCCACATCCTTCTGCTATTTTGGAGAGCAGGACCCGGTGTTCAGGACACTCCAGCGATTACCAGGGACAACAGAAGCCACCAGCCTGAACTTCTCATTGACTTCTCTGGGGGTGAGGATATTAGAACCAGTTTCTAAGAGTTTCCGATGGAATTTCTAGGTTGGTTCCACCAAGATACCAGCAACGTTTTCTCATTCCCCAGCCTTTTTCTGTGAAGGACTTGGCCAGATAGTCACGCAGCAGGTGAGCGTGTATTGACCTCCTACTGTGTATCCCCTCCTGGACACCCAGTGACAGGACAGGAATTCAGAAATCCAATTAAATCTAATTTAAAAGAAGATCTCACTATTTAATAGGCACATGAAAAAAATGTTCACCATTATCAGGGAAATCCAAATCAAGATGACAGTGAGACACCATCTTACATCAGCGAAATGGTACTTCTCAAAAATACTGGGTACCATCTGTGTTGGTGGGATGTAGTGAAAAAGAAACTCTTATCCATTGCTGGTGGGAGTGTTGTCTGGTTCAACCCCTCAGGAAAACAATGTGGAGAATCCTCAGTCAACTTAGAATTGAGGAGTCGTATGACTCAGCAATTCCATTTTGGGTATCTACACCCAGGACACAAAACTATTCATTCAAATGGACATACGCACACCATTTTTCATTGCAGTACTCAGTACAATAGCTACGATTTGGAATCAACTTAGAAGTCCAATGACGAACAAGTGGATTGTGAAGAGGTGGTACACAATGGAATACTACGCAGCTGTAGGGAATGATGAAATCATGCTTGCAACAATGATGGAACTGGAAAATATCACGTTAAATGAAGTAAGCCCAGAAGAAGAGGGAAGTGCACAGGACGATCTCACTTACATGTGGTATTCAGAATAACCGGACGAAGGCATGCAGTGGTTTAAAGGGGGGGGGTGTGCTGATCAACCTTGGCCCCAGAGTATAGGGAGGAGAAGGAAAGAAATTAAGCACAGGGGGAAGAAGAGACAGATGAGAAGCAATAGGGGTAAGGGGTCAAGGGGATACATTGGTGGTGTTAAGGAATGACAGGGCTGAATATTCAACCCCCCCCCACGTGTCAACAACATTGAAATCAAGAGACCCAAACCTTAACGACCAAACCGAAAAAGATGCCTGTCAAGAGGGCAGACTGGTGTGTGTGTGTGAGTTGGGGGTGGGGGGAGTGGGATATGGGAGGGGACCTGGGGACATTGGCAGAGGGGAGTTGACGCTGGTGGTGGGATCAGTGCTGAAACATTGGTTTTCTGAAACTCAACTGTGAATCACTGTGAATCACCGTGCTTTAATAAAATTAAAAATAAAATTTAAAAACATGACTTCAGGGCCAGCAGGTAAGGCGCTTGCCTTGCACACCGCCGACCCAGGTTTGATCCCCGGTATCCCATATGGTCCCCTGATTGCGCCAGGAGTAATTCCTGAGTCCAGAGCCAGGACGAGCCCCTGAGCATTGCTGGGTGTGGCTACAAAACAAAACAAAAAACAAACAAACAAACAAACACAAGTTTTCACAGAATTCAAAATCCCTCTTGCTCTGGCAGCTTTATGGAATTGGAGGCCTAATGGGACGGTCTCTCCCGAGGGGTACTCAGACTCCAAGGTGTGGGAGGGCCAAGGGGAGGGAGTCGCTGGCCAGTCTGGGGGTCAGGAAAGGCTTCCCAAAGGAGGTGAGGCTCTAGTGGAGAAAGGAGTTGGAGTTCACACAGTGGGAGAGAGATGGGATGGGTGGGATGGTGTCTGTAAAGGCTTGGGAGTAGAAGATTTTCTAGAAAACCCTTGGCTGCATCTGGTCAGGATACCCGGGAAATATTGGGGGAAGAGGGGAAGGATTAGTAAAAGCAATCGGGAGCCCCAGGGAGTACCAGGGGCATTACCTGGAAGGTCACAGGGGCTTTGCTGGGTGTCGGGCAGAGGCATGAACTGACAGGGACACTCTTTAGTGATTCCTCTGACCACTCAGGGCAGAAGAGGAAGCTCATGCCAAAAGGCCTGTGAAAAGATGTGCACGTATTTAAGGTGAAGAATAATTTCCACCCGCTGTCTGTCGTTCACCGTGCACTGGACTTGATCCTCAAATATTTCTTGGAACTGATGTGTATGCTCAGGCCTTAGCCTGGGGCCTGGCTCGGTCATCATCTCACAAATTATCTACAGAGTTGGGGCTATTGCTTTGTGTTATGTGCCCTGCTTAGCCTCTGAAAAAATCAAAGTCCCAATGGTTTAAGTTGCTTTCCAAGTCAGCTGCTCTCATGCCTGGCCAAGATCCCTTTTGAAGAAAAGTATTTTTACTTTTTTTTTTCTTTCTGGGGTACATACTTGGCTTTACTGAGGGCTGAATCCTGGCTCTGGGCTCAGGGAGCACTCTTAGCAGGGCTTGTGGAACCAAAAAAGATGTCGGGGTTTGAACTGGGGTTGGCTACATGTAAGGCAAGAATACATCTGCTGCACTGTCTGGCCCCAGAAGCATTTCTCTTCTTTCTTTTCTTTTCTTTTCTTTTCTTTTCTTTTCTTTTCTTTTTTCTCTTCTCTTCTCTTCTCTTCTCTTCTCTTCTCTTCTCTTCTTTTCTTTTCTCTTTTTGGGTCACATCAGCAATGCTCAGGGGTTCTTCCTGGCTCTGCACTCAGGGATCACTCCTGGCAGTGCTTGGGGGACCATATGGGATGCCGGAGATTGAACCCAGGTTGGCTGCGTGCAGGGCAAGTGTCCTCCTTGTCGTCCTATCACTCCAGCCCCTGAGTATTTATTTCTTAACAGCTGCTTTGTTGCCTTCTTGGGTGTGGGTGGGGGCTCAGCTCAATGCCAGGGGGCCACCCCAGGTCTTTCCTCCCTGGGGAAAATCTGTTCTATGGCTGAAGGTGCAGGGGAGTGAAGGGTGACCTCTTGTTTCCACTGAGGGGTGCTCTGAAGGGTCCTCCAGCTCCAGCCATCTCCAGGAGGTCCACTGGGACTTTGGTGGGACCCTCCCCTTTCATCATGGCTCCACTTCTCCTTCTGCTCACCACTCTACTTCTTTTTCCTCTTTTCCATGGGATGCATACCCAGAGCACTTCCCATGGAGGACCCTGCATGTGCCCTGGGGCTTCTTTCTGGTATCAGCCGAGGGGAACACAGAAAGGAGTCAGCCGGGGGAGCAGGAGTCGGGACTTGCAGAGAAACAGGACCACAGGGGCCTGGGGAAAGAGGAAGAAGTTGATGATGAAGAGGGCCCCGTGGTTTGGAGACGGGGAAGCAGGTTGGGGTGTACAGCTCCGACTGAAAGTCACAGGAGCAATGGGATATCTTGGTGCATCTGAAGCCCCAGAACGATGAAGGTTCATGTATGAGGGTCAGAGAAGACCAGTGTCCCAGCTCAAACAGAGAGCGAACTTGTGTTTGCTTCCCATAATTTGTTTCTCTTGCACCCTTGTTGGGTTGAAGAAGAATTCACTGCATTGGCGAGTCTTTTATTGAATGTTTTATTTTATTTTGTTAGACACTTAGTACTTGTTTTCTTTTGGTGGGAGCACACCCCGTGATACTCAGGGATTAGTCCTGGCTCTGCATTCAGGAATCAACTCCTGACAGTGCTTGGGGGAACAAATGAGATGTCGGGATTGATCGAGCCCGGGTCGGCTGCGTGCAAGGCAAATGCCCTCCCCACTGTTCTATCTCCCCAGCCGTTCTGGAAACACCTTCACAGACACACTCAGGAATAAAGCTCTTGGGGCTGAAGAGACGGTACAGGGTTTAAAGTCTGGCCTTGTATGGGGTTCAATCCCTGGCAGCCCCTAGTGTCCACTAAGCCCCACCAGGAATTATCCCTTGACACAGACTCAGGAGTAAGTCCTGAGCACCATGTGTGCATCCCCGGAACAAAAACCAAAACAAAAGTACAAGCAACACTTGACAAGAAAAATGGAATAAATATTCGGCCTCTGCCTGGGCCTCCCTTAGCCCAGCTTGGTTGGGGCCTGATATGAAGCATCTTGCCAGGAGGTGGACCCTCACTCCTTCCTCGCCACCCTGAACTGCTCTCATTCCGGCCGTGTTCATTGATGCTGTTGATCCTCATGTTTTGTTTATCAGCGCGGCCGAGCTGCTCCGAGCACTGGAGGCCAGTGTCCATGGCAGAGGTGCAGCAGGATCAGCTGACCAGTAGGTCACGTGACCTCTTCTCTTCGAGCCTGCAGGGAGAGGCACAGTGTCAGAGAGAGGGACAGGGGCAGAAGCAGGGAGGGACAGAGACAAGGACAGACTCAGGGACAGGGACAGAGACTAAATGTCCTTGAGCCACTCCGGTACTGCTCAGAGCTTATTCCTGGCTCTGCCCACAGGGATCACTCCTCAGGAAACCTTGTGGGGTGTTGGGGATGGAACGTGGGTTGTCCACGTGCACAGTGAGGGCCTTACCTACCCTGGTTGTCTCTTATTATTGGGACATTGCTTCCATCTGATCAGAGGGGCCCACCCTCTTAACCTTCACCAGAGACCCTATGTCCAAACATAGCCACAAGCAGTGCTTATAGGGGTGGGCTGAGGAAGGAGCACCCCCCCCCGTCTGCCGGAGCAGCCCCCCCGTCTGCCCCCAAATCAACAACAACAATAACAACAGAAGCAGCATCTGTTGGAGTACAAGGAGCTTAGGTTTATCAGGTTTCACCCATCACAGTGTTCCTGAGTCACTCCCATTACTTTTTTTTTTTTTTGCTTTTTGGATCACACCCAGCCATGCACAGGAGTTACTCCTGGTTCATGCACTCAGGAATTACTCCTGGCGGTGCTTGGGGGACCATATGGGTTGCTGGGAATCGAACCTAGGTCGGCTGCATGCAAGGCAAATGCCCTACCCGCTGTGCTATTGCTCCAGCCACCCATTACTTTGTTTTTAATGGGTCTCAAAATTCTGTGACATATTTGGTCAAGTTGTTTCCATTAAAAAGTATTGAATTTTAAAAACTAATAACTTACTCTGCCACACACACACACACACACACACACAAAACAAATGGTCCACAAAACATTTTCCTTTCCTTCGGAAGGTTTCACGATGCATTGTTATCATTAACCAGTCTTTTACTATTACACTTAAATGGCCAATTGAGACAAACAGTTCTGAGACCATTCTTCCACCACTGATTAAGACTGGGGTGGCAGGTACTGGGGATAATATTCATTTAGCCTTCTGAGCCTTCTGGGCAGACTTGGTGACCTTGCCAGCTCCAGCTGCCTTCTTGTCCACTGCTCTGATGACACCCACAGCAACAGTCTGCCTCATATCACGAACAGCAAAACGACCCAGAGGAGGGTAGTCAGAGAAACTCTCAACACACATGGGCTTGCCAGGCACCATATCAACGATGGCAGCGTCACCAGATTTCAAGAACTTGGGGCCATCTTCCAGCTTTTTCCCAGAACGATGGTCAATCTTCTCTTTCAGCTCAGCAAACTTGCAAGCAATGTGGGCGGTGTGGCAATCCAGGACAGGTGCATAACCAGCACTGATCTGACCGGGATGGTTCAGGATAACCGCCTGAGCTGTGAAGCCTGCAGCTTCCATTGGAGGATCATTTTTGCTGTCACCAGCCACACTGCCGCGACGAATGTCTTTAACAGACACGTTCTTGACGTTGAAACCCACGTTGTCCCCAGGAAGAGCTTCGCTGAGAGCTTTATGGTGCCTTTCCACAGACTTCACTTCAGCTGTAACGTTGACTGGAGCGAATGTGACCACCAGGCCAGACTCGAGAACACCAGTCTCAACTCGGCCCACAGGGACAGTAATACTCCAACAAGCAGCAGCAGCAATTACAACAAGATAAAGGTATGATGATTTAATTCTACATTTGGGATTTGGGGGTCATGCTCGGCAGTGCTTGGGGGAACCCTGTGGTACCCGGGATGGAACCGGGGGTCTCCTACATGCGAGGGGCGGCCTCGACCAGCCCAGCTGCCTCTTGCTCTATTGCCAGGTCCAGCCCATCCGCCTCCACCAAGCCTATCACACCGTACCTGGGCGTGCAGCTCAGCTTCCACCCGTGCTTTCAGCGTCTCAGGCTCCTAGCGCGGACTCTCATGCACATTGCTGGTCTGGGCGAGGGGCAGGGCAGAAAGACAGCAGGAGATGCCTGCCCCGACGGCGACTTTTCCTCCCAGGGGCAAGGATGCAGAGACGGCACACCTGCTCTCATTTCATTGGCCAGAAGAAGTCATATGACAGGCTGGCAGCTCCAGGTCCTCCCTTCCTCTAGTGGGCGCCTTTCCTGAGCCCCTGGATCTGGGATGCTGAATGCTGGGAGGCTGCCGGGAGGAGGTGTTCTCGTGATGCCTTGGGCAGCTTCTAAAGTCCCCCTCGCAGCCCGCCTGAGTAGTGCGAAGCTAATTGGACGAGTCCATTGGAGTCTGCTGGGTGCATCTGAGGAGCCGTGAGGTGGGGCTCCTGGGTACCACTTTGCCTCAGGCCATCACCCATCTCCACATTCCAAATGCCTAATCAAGGGATGAAGGGAGGGGTCCTTGCTAAATGACTTGTCTGCCTACCTCTGCCATGCGGGGTTTTGGGTATATCCTCTTGCATGCGAGTACCAAGATGATCAAGATGATGCCCCGTAATTAGAATCATTTCCATGCGCGGCTCTGCCAGGCCACTGACGTAGCCCTCACTGTGTGTGTGTGTGTGTGTGTGTGTGTGTGTGTGTGTGCGCGCACGCATGCCACGTTAGAGCGAGTTGGCTCGTAAAAACCTCATCAAATAAAAAATTGTAAATGCAGTCAGATTCAGAGCGGTCCAGCAAAGGCTGGAAGAGAAGGCGGCCCCCTTGCCAGCGCTGCCTCGGAGGAGGGCAATCAGGCAGGGGGGAAGAGAGGGCAGGGAGAGCAAAGACCTTGGGCTCTCCGAGGCCTCATTAGGCTGCTCTCCCCCGGGGGTGCCGGCCCCCGACCGACCATGGGTCAACCTTGAGGCTCTTAATGACTTCTCCTTCCGCTCCTCTCAGATCCGACACTGTGCCCCCGCCTTCACTCTGCCTTCCAGCTGCCTCATCCCTGCCTGTGTGTCTCCTTAATATTTAATCCTCATCATGCACGCACATGTATGAATCTGTTTATCCACAAAGCTGTCGTATAAATGTTTAACCAGAAAAGCACGCGGCTACTCAGATCATACCCGGGAATATATATATATATATATATATATATATATATATATATATATATATATTTCCCCTTCCCAGGGAGCCACAGAGGGCAAGTTGAAGAGATTGATCCAGAAAAAAAAATATGCAGGTCAAGACTTGTGGGTGGGAACAGCCAAATTCTGCCTTGCCCTTCAATCGGCTGGAACTCGAAGTCGCTTTTGTTCAGGGTGCTGGTGGGATGATGAGTTTTCTTATTGACCCACGAGGTCCCTGGGCAGAGGTGATGGGCCAGTTGTCCTATCAGGGCTGACAATTGGCATGGAGCCCGCCAGGGGGCCAGGGGGCACGTACTGTGTGTGGGTGGCCTGGGCAGTGTGTGTTGTGTGAGTGATGAGCTACGGGAGAATAATGGCGCTGTAAAGGGAAGTGGTCGGGGCCAGCCATGGCCGCTGAGCTCATGAATATTCCGGGCACTGGTACCCACGGCCAGCGCCAGGCCCGGCTCCTGATTCATCAACATTACAAATCGCCACGGTGGTGGCAAGCCGGCCGTCAGCAACTTTACTCTGCCTCAAGCCCAAAGAATTTCAATGGAAGTATTTTCCCCTGACAAGAGGGCAGGGTGATATCCTTTCCTGCAATCACAGAGTATGTATGGATCTGGGCTTTAGAGGGAGGGGCACAAGAGCCTGGGGCCCCACTAAAGTGTTATGTGACCTCAGGTCATTCCCGACCTTCTCTATCCCCCGTCACAGTTGCAGAGGGGACCCCCGCCATGCAAATCTGCAGAAGAATGGTGCTTGGTCCCATTTCACAGATGAGGAGGAATGAGGCCCAGAGCAGGGAGACAGGATCCTTCCCGAGGGGGATGATGCTATGGGGCCTGGCGTCCAGGTGGAGCTGTAGGCATGCAGGTGATGAAGACTGATGCTGAGGGGGTTCTTGGGGGACACAGGAGGACCACGTCGGGGCCACTCCAGAAGCTGATTGGCTCACATCCGCTCAGCCTATTGTTGGACTTTTGGCATCACTCAACAAAGACCTTCTTGGGGGAGGTTTTGGGGTCACATCAGGAGAAGCTCAAGGGTTACTCCTGGCTCTGTGACCAGGGATCACTACTGGCAGTGATCATGGAACCATGTGTGGTGCCGGGCATTGAGCTGGATGGACCCAAACACCTTCACTCCTGTATTCTCTCGAGTTTGCCACCCACAAAGACTCACCATACCTACTTCCTGCCTCCGTGCCACGGTGAGGTCAAAGGAAGGAGCGTGACCTTCTTCCAGGGGAGGGACCCGAGGCTCCTGACAAGGCTCCACACCTGGAAGTGGCAAGGAAGTGGCGAAGGGTCATGGGCGAAGGTGTTTAGCCAAGTGAGGACTGTACAGCTGTGGGCCCATTTCACAGACCGGAAACCTGAGGTCAGACTTGGGAGTGTGAAGGGCTGGCCTCCCTGTGGAAATGGGGACTGGTCAACACATTAATGCCAGCCCTGGGATTTGTGCTAATTAAACTGCATCCAGGTGTGAGACAGGATGGTTCAGGCTCTGTCAATGTGTCAAAAAGGGGAGGGGCTGGGATGTGACCCAAGTGGTGGGGCACGTGCATGCGTGTGTGAGACTTGGGTTCTACCCCAGCATCTGTCCCAGCACCGCAGGGCGCTCAGGCACTGCCAGGAATCACCCTGGTGGGCTTGAACATCACTGATTCCTTCCCTCCTTCCTTCTTCCCTCCCTCCCTCCCTCCCTTCCTTCTTTCCTCTCCTCCCTTTCTTCCTCCTCTCCCTTCCTTCCTTTCCTCCATCCTTGCCTCCCTCTCTCCCTCCCTCCCTTTCTTTGCTCCTTTCTGTTGTCCTCATTTCCCTTCCTCTTCTTTCTTCCCTCTTTCCTTCATCTCATCTTCCTTTCTTCCTTTTTCCTTTTTTCCTTTCTTCCCTCCCTCCTTCCCTCCCTCCTTCCCTCCCTCCCTCCCTCCCTCCCTCCCTCCCTCCCTTCCTTCCTTCCTTCCTTCCTTCCTTCCTTCCTTCCTTCCTTCCCTCCTTCCCTCCTTCCTTCTCCCTCTTTTCTTTCTCTTGTTTTCTCCCCTCCCTCCCTCCCTCCCTCCCTCCCTCCCTCCCTCCCTCCCTCCCTCCCTTCCTTATTTCCTTCTTTCCCTCCTTCCTTCCCTGTCTACCTGCCCGCCTGTCTCTCCTCTCCTCACTTGCTTTCTGTCAAAATGCATCAGGACAGCAGAACCCCCTCTGGGTATTTGCAGCTGGAAGAGATTTAATAGGGACGTTTGTTTTTCGCCTCTTGTGTTTCAGTTGGGAGGTCAGTTGGGAGGGGGCAACCCTTGGGCCAGCAGGATGCAGAACTGTCAGCAGGCACTCCCACCCGTGGGCTCCAACCATCTATAAAACCAAAGTGGGCGATTTATCAAAGAGGGCCTCAAACGTGCTGGAAAACCGCTCAAGCTTTCTGTCTGGCTGGGGAAAGAGTCACTAGGCTTTCCGGCCGGTTGGCACAGGGAGCACGTGAAGGGGAAGAGCGATGGTGCTGACTTCAGCCTGGTCTCCGGACGCCCCACCCCCAGCTGTGCTTGCTGGCCCCAAGGGATGAGAGCTCTCTGGGCTACAAAAACAAAGCGCTTGGAAGAACCTCCAGCTCACTTCCTACTTTCCATCCGCCCATTTTGTTTCTTGGGTTTTATCTGAAAAAGTACCTTGCACTGGGGTCGGGGGGCTGTGGCTCAGTGGCAGATCCTGCCTGGCCTGGGTGAGGCCCTGGCTGGGCGCCTTGGCCCTACCCGTGTCCCGGCTGCATTTCCCGATATCACCAACACCAGCTTAACAACCACCCATTTTGCAGGCACCAACCTGGATCCTCTGTCCACACGGCATGGATTGAAGAGTATTAGCAGAGTCCCACGCTAATAGTGGATTTCAGTCAAAAGATCCTTGAAGAGAATATGGTAGCAAGTGTAACACAGTGTAATTGTCCAGGAAAGAACTCCGTTATTTATTTATTTATTTATTTATTTATGTATTTATTTATCAGGTCGAGCCTCAAGCATGAATGAAGTCCTTCGGAACCCAGATAATGTCGAACTTTGTGATCTTGGACTCTGGACTCAATGGGACCCGGAACAGAGATCTTCTGCCTGCTTTCGCCAGTCTCCGGTGACTCAGGGATCACACCCATAAGCCACACCCTGCCGGCACCAGATAATCTCTTCATTGACCACCCTCCAGAACTCACGGATGCTCCTCCCAGATGGGAATGTAAAAGGAGATCCCCAGAACCATGCTGCCAGACTCGCGCCAGGCTGTGGGGCGGGTGAAAGCCTTCCCCACCCAAGGGACCCAGCCCTGGCAGCCGACCTCCACTCCCCAGCCACCGCCACACGCCAAGAAGCTTTCCAGACTTACACATTATAAGACACTTCCTATCTATGTATGCCTCTCACAGAGTATTCCGCATGCACGGGCAGAGCCTGGCAAGCTCCCCATGGCGTATTTGATATGCCAAATACAGTAACGACAACAGGTCTCATTCCCCTGATCCTGAAAGAGCCTCCAATTTTGGGAGAAACTGAATAAGAAGAGGTTGCTAAAATCTCAGGGCTGGGAGGAATAAGAGATGTTACTGGTGCCCACTCGAGTCAATTGAACATAAATGGGATGACTGTGACAGAGATGCAGCGATTTATTTATTTATTTATGTATTTATTTTTTGCTTTTAGGGTCACACCCTGCAATGCACAGGGGTTACTTCTGGCTCATGCACTCAGGAATTACTCCTGTTGGTGCTCAGGGGACCGCACTCAGGAATTACTTCTGGTGGTGCTCGGGGGACCATATGAGATGCTGGGAATCAAACCTGGGTCAACCGTGTGCAAGGCAGACGCCCTACCTGCTGTGCTATCACTCCAGCCCTGAGCTCCGTGATTTAAAAAAAATTGATGATAAATAGAATATTTGCTGGGTCTCAAGCCTTTGAGCTCTGAAAAGTGACCAAGCAAATAATGTTGACCAACCTACTCAGATATGACGAAGACAGCAGATGTAGGGAAAGCGAAACACAATGCGTACAATTTTTTTAAATTGTTTGGTTTTCGGACCCACCTGGCACTGCACTCAGGGATCACTCCTGGCGGGGCTGAGGGGACACTCTGGGGTGCTGAGGATTGAACCCACGTTGGCCAGGTGCAAGGCAAATAGCACTAGACTAACATCTCCGGCCCCAACAACGTATAAAATTTTAAGAGGAGAAATCTGCATGACCAGGTGTTGGCGTGTTTTACGCTCATTCTATACTTTATAGGGGCTCTTAATGCTTTTTTCTATATACTCGGTCTTTATACTTGTTCTTAAAAATGCTTCACTGCCACGTGGTAGGTACTTTGCTGTAGGAAATAGCCAGTCAATGTCCCCAAATAAACATTCTGGACTGCACTGCATTCCCAGGGGCCGTGCGGGGAGATTGGCTGCTCGCTCATGTGGTCTGGAGACTCTGGGCTGCATGCAGGAGGGAATACAGGGGACACGTGGGGGATCACGGTTCTCCCAGAGCATAACATGCAGCTTCCGTGTGGAGACCAGGCCCTCCATGTGGGATCCACGTGGCCCCCATCGGGGTGGCTCTGGGGTCTTTGAAGTCAGATGATTTGGGACACAAATGGTAAGGAAGCCTTTAGTCCGCACTGCTGAGGCCGGCAGGAGCGGGACCAGCCCCGGGTACAGCATCAGAGGTGGGTGTGAGTGGCGGGCGGAAAGTCGCTAAGAGAATATATCGGAGGTCAGGTGAAGTCCTCTTTTTTGGGGGGAGGGAGGAAGGGGACACATCTGATGGTGCTCAGGGCTTCCTCTGGGCTCTGTGCTCAGGGATCACTCCTGGTGGGACTTGGAGGGACCATAGGCAGTGATGGGGATTGAACCTGGATGAGCTATGTGCAAGGCAAGCATGCTATGTGCTGTACTCTTTTTCTGGCCCCTAAAAGGATTCTGTGTGTGTGTGTGTGCGTGCGCGTGTGGAGGTGTTTAGAGATGACTCCTGGTTCTGTAGTAGGGATTACTCCTGATGGGGCTCAGGGGACCAGACTTGGTGTTGGGGATTAACCCGGGGTGCACTGTCTGCAAGGCCAGTGCCTTAAACACTGTATCATCTCTCTGCCCTACTAATGCCCAACCTAATGAACTTCTTGCTAAAGCTTGGCTGGGTGCTGGGTACCAAGTATCTCTGAATTGAGTTAGCAGGATTCAAGCTCTACCTTGGGCAAGGCAGATCCAGCAAGAATGCAGACCAAGGGGACTGGAGGGACAGTACAGCAGGTAGGGCACTTGCTTTGCACATGACCGACGTGGGTTCAATCTCTGGCATCCCAAATGGACACTTGAGAACTGTTGGGAGTGATCCCTGAGTGCAGGTCCAGAGTAAGCCCTGAACATGGCCCACGAATCACGAATCATGACCATCCTGTTATTCATCGATTGCCTCGAGCAGGCCCCAGTAACGTCTCCTTCATCCTAGCCCTGAGATTATATTCAGGGCTCTTTAGGAGAATGAGACCATGGCCCGAAACAAAACAAAATAAAATCAATCAACCAAACAAAAGAATGCAGACCAAGGTCAAACTCAAGGGTGGACCCAGGAGAGACTGGTCAAGTTTAACTCCCTGAAGCAGGGGGCTTGGGGGCAGGGCTGACAGAACCACACGGGGCTTCAGACCATCTCTCCTTGCCTTCAGTTGTCTTGAATCCCCTTCCCCTAGCCCTAACCCTCCCCACTCTCCCTGACTTGGCCCTCCTCATACTGCCTGAGGGGAGAGCAGAGCCCACCTTGCCAAACTGCCACTGGCACTCAGCTGGGATCTCTCCTCCGCGGTGTTTTATTTTTCCTAATGATCCCATAGTTCCTACTCATCTTTGATTCTTTAGTCCTTGCTCTTCAACTTCTAGGGTGCTTTGATTTGATTTTGCATTTCTTTGATTCTCCAGACACACTGATCTTGGGACATGCACTTTTGGGCTCAATTATTCTAAGAAAAGATTTATTTAATTTTTTTTTTTAAATTCAATGTGCTGAAGTCCCTCTTGTGAGGCACAGACCGACACCAAAGTGGGCCCCAGCGGGGGGGAAGGTGGTCGGGGCAGATGTGGCTGAAATCGGGTCATATATCAGCCATTTCCAGGTCTGCACCAGGTGGGATACACCTGGGACCCCGGGACCAGCTGTAAGGGGAGAGTGTGCAGTCAGGAGTGGGGGGGAGGCGTGATGGACCAGAGTTGGGTGCGTGCAGGGAGAGTGGGGGAAGGGCTGCCGTAATGGAGCAAACATACGTTGGACGTTCCTCTTCCTCCCACCTGGTTTCAACAGATTCTGGGATAAACCCTCTCAGTAATAAATCCTGTGATAAATAGATCCAGTATTTATCTCCCTTCTTACCAACCTACTGGGAGGGAGTGACTTGGCAGGGATCCAGAGAAATCCACACCCACGGGGGGACCATTTGTCAGACCACAACTCTAGCTTGCCTATTTGCGATTAAATGAGGTTTTTCTGGACACAGTGTTGATGATGAGTATTCGAGGAGGATGAGCCGGGGGTCATCAAACCCCAAAACACATAAACCAATTTATTATTCTTATAATTTTTTTCTGGGTCAAACCCAGATGTGCTCAGGGCTTACTCCTGGCTCTGTGCCCAGGGATCACTCCTGGAGGACCATGGACACATGACCTAAGTTCAATCACCACAGTGCTCAATGGACCATGAGCACTGTGGTGATTGAACTTAGGTCAGACGCATGCAAGGCAAATAAATGCCTTCAACTTTATCTCTCTGGAACCATCTATTTTGGTGGTGGTGGGGGCATTTGAGCCTTATCTGGTTGTGCTCAGGGCTTACTTTTGGTTCTGCACTTGGGGATCGATCCTGACAGGGCTCAGAGACCACCTGGGGTACCAGGGAATAGAACTGGGCTTGGTCGCATGCAAGGCAAGCATCTTACCCCCGGATACTCTTTCCAGTTCCCACATAAGCATGCTTTATTTTTTTTCCTCTCTGAAAAGTCCCCCTTGAGACTGGGCACCGTACAGTGAGCTGGGAAGTGAGCTCCTTTGACCCCGAGCTTCTGCCCATGATCCTGCTGTGGCTAGCTTTGCAGTGGGGGAACTAGAACCCCCCACAGGGAGCGTGTCCTGCCTCGACCTGGAAGTGCGGCTGGTCACCTCCACCTGGAGGACTGTCATAGGAGCAGGCTGGGGAGGGCAGTTTCCTGTGTGAGCAGGAAGGAGCAGGAGGAAACAGCACTGGGCCGGGGGGCGGGGGGGTGGTTGCCGTTGACGCGGCACTTGTATCATTTCCGTTTTTCTTGTGGATTCGCACCTTAAGAACACATTGTTTGTCACTCCACCTTGATTTATTTCAAGCATTATGGACCCTCTGGAGGAGGAAACAGGCTGAAGAAGGTGAGGTCAAGACATGTAGATCAGGACAGACACACATTACAAAAAAATCTTAATAGTTATGTTATTTTATTTATTTATTTATTTATTGCTTTTTGGGTCACACCCGGCGATGCACAGGGGTTACTCCTGGCTCTGCACTCAGGAATTATGCCTGGTCATGCTCAGGGGACCATATGGGATGCTGGGAATTGAACCCTGGTCGGCTGCATGCAAGGCAAATGCCCTACCTACTGTGCTATCTCTCCAGCCCCTAGTTATGTTATTTTAAAAGTATTAATATTATTGTTTTTTTTTTTGGTCACATCTGGGGATGGTCAGGGGTTAATTCTGCCTCTGCACTCAGGAGTTACTCCTGGCATTGCTCAGGGGACCATATGGGATCCTGGGGATCGAACTCATGCAAGGCAAATGTTGTACTATCGCTCCGGCCCCAGACCCACATTCGAAACCAGCTATGTTCCCCTCTGAAGCTGTGTCCTTTACCTCTAAGAGGAGGAGCCTCAGACCCTAGGGCCGGGGAGCCGGGGAGTCATAATCTTCACTCCACCAGGCCTGGGTCCCTGAGAGGAACCTCCTGAACTGGCTGGGACCCCCACACTCATGACCAGTGATTTTTGCCCGTTGTTCTCCTGGAGGAAAACAGGACAGTGGGCAGATTTTAAGAAAATTATTTATCTATTGTGTATGTGTATAAGCACTGATTGTCCTGTCCTCCTGTTGTTCATCAGTTTGCTCGAGCGGGCCCAGTAAAGTCTCCATTTTGTTGTTACTGTGTTTGGCATATTGAATACGTCACGGGTAGCTTGCTGGGCTCTCCAAGAGGGGCGGAGGAATCAAACTCGGGTCGGCCATGTTGGTCGCTTGCAAGGCAAACGCCCTACCGCTGTGCTATATATTAAAAAATATATATTTTATCAGCCCCACCTTACTCGTCTTTCCCAGCGCTGCCCTATTGGAGGCTCTTTCAGGGTCAGGGGAATGAGACCCGTTATTGTTACTGTTTTTGGCATATCGAATATACCACGGGAAGCTTGCCAGGCTCTGCCGTATGGACAGGATACTCTTAGAGGCTGCTAAAATCTCAGGGCTGGGATGAATGGAGACATTACTGGTGCCCACTCAAGTAAATCGATGAACAACGAGATGACTTATCACTGTATATATTGCTCCAGCCCATATATATATATGTATATATATATATGGGTATTAGTCTCATACTATGTTTTTCCCCCCTTTTTAATATACCACAAATGAGTGTGATCATTCAATGTCTGTTCCTCTCCCTCTGACTCATTTTACTCAGCATGATACTCTCCATGTCCATCCATGTATAAGCAAATGTCATGAGCTGAGAACAAATTGAGCGTATAAAGAAACTATGGTACATCTATACAGTGGAATACTATGTAGCCATTAAGAAAATTGAAGTCATGAAATTTGCTTATACATGGTAGGCAGATTTTGATCTTCACCTTTCTCCTATTTCCCACCTGCTCTTCTCTGGAAGGTCAAGTGTCAAGGCTCTCTCCAGTTTAGAAGCTGAGGCTCCTCAGGAAGGAGCTTGCTCAGTGGGAAGGGATGGACCGGATGCAGGGCCCAATAGTTCTCCCTGTCCATCTCTGTCTGTGAGACCATCTGTGTCTCTTGCTGTCAAGATCTGGCCCGTCTCACCTCAGATCAAACTCCCATGGATGAGAGCGAGTGGCTGAAGCAGATGAGGTAGAATTGGTGATGGTGAGTCTCTTTGATCGTGATCCCCAGGTCTTCAATATTTTCATGAGTGAAAAATATTCAGTAATAAAGATGCTCAGACTCAGAGTTGGAAAGTAGAAAAGTTTATTGGAAAGTAGAAGAGAAAAGAGAAGAAACTCCCCAAGTGGAGAGGAACTTAGAGTAGGACTGAGTTAAAAGTAAGGGTTTTGTGTAGGCCTCTGTAAAGGCGTTTTGCATTTCTTATCAATCAACAAGTAGTACAGAGAATGCAGGAATCTCCAGGGCGGTCAGGCTGGTTGGAGTCTTTCTGTCCATCTGTCCATCTGTAGGGATTGTCCATTATCTTAGTCTCCCTGTGAGCCTAAGCTGGGGGGCAGAATTTTATGATGAATAATTGTTAACTCCCTGTTTATCCGAAAAAGCCCAGGGATTTACAGGGAGCCAGAAATGGGCCAGCCAAAAGCAGGACTGCTCACAACCACTGGCAAGGGTAAACTGAGGCTTCCTCTTTCAAAAGTCCACATCTCAAGAGGGGAGATGTGGGTGCCACATGTACTGGGCCACGCGGGCACAAGCAGCACAAGGGCTCGGGCAGCCTAAGTGCCTGCATCTCCCTCTTGTGTCATTTCCAGACTATAGTCCAAGGGACTCTAGTTTTTTCCCACTTGGGGACGCTGACTTATGTCCCCCCACACCCCCATTCCAGTACCTTCCCGTCAGTGTGAGAGATTCTCCCCTGCCAAGAGGCTGGAAGGCGCCCAGCACATCTGCCCCGTGTAGCTCTTCAGTGTCTGGTAGCAGTCTCGAAGGCTGCAGCTTGCAGGGTGGAGGACGGCCGGGAGCTCCAGGGCACAGTGGCTGCCACAGCGAGAGGCCAGCTTGGGCTGAGGGCCACAGGAGCCACCAGCCCTGCAGGGACCGCCTGGCCGGCCGTCGCCTCTCCAAACTTGTTTCTTCATCTCTGACATGGGGCCCACGTCAGCTATTCCCTGAGGGCTCCCAGAGACAGGAAAACACAAAGGACGTGAAGCAAATTATTTATAGAAATGGAGGCAAAGGAGAGGGCGGGAAGGATAGTACAGTGGGGAGGGCGTTTGCCTTGCATGTGGCTGACCCGGGTTCGATTCCCAGCATCCCATATGGTCCCCCAAGCACCGCCAGGAGTAATTTCTGAGTGCAGAGCCAGGAGAAACCCCTGTGTGTCACAGAGGGTGACCCAAAAAGGCAAAAAAAAAAAAAAGAAAAGAAAGAGATACAATTGGAGTTGTGATTCTTCTGAATGGGGGTGGGATGGGGCATCTGCATAATTGTTTATTTGGCATTTGGGGGCCATACCCGGTGGTGCTTGGGCAGGGGGTCGTGCTAGAGGGTCACTTCTGTAGAAGCCCAGGGAACGAGTGCCGCTGGGGATTAAGAGGTCAAACCCTGCACCCATCTCCCTGGTTCCTTGGTGCATCTGTGTCTCTTCCCTGGTGGCCTGTCTCCTCTTCCAGGCAGGCTGCCAGGCATCCGCCTCCCCGCTGCAGGGAAGGAATGACATAGGAAGGAAGGAAGGCGTTGGTTTCTTCCTCGATTCTTGCGGGCTGGGCACTTAGATTTTTAAAGCTGGCCAAGCCTGGATAGGGGACAAAAGGTTGGGATGGCAGCAGAAGGGATGCCCTTCCCTGTCTCTCAAGGTGAGGAAATGCGCCCTGGGCTGCAGATCAGAGCCAGGGGGGCAAGCAGGGAGGGAGGAACATTCCTCCAGAGGGAGCAGGGGTTGGCGGGTCCGAGGTCTCAAGGGGAGGAGAATGTCTGCAAAGCACCCGCCGTCACACGGGAGCAAGGCCATCCTCTCAGCAGGAAGCAAGGGACAGACAAACTGTCCAGAGCCAAGCCGGCCCCCGTTCCCGACACTCTGTGCAGGTGGGAGAGGTCGCCCCCGTCAGCCCCTCCTGGCACCCACCCCTTCCTGCAGACTCCTCCTGGGCTTAGCTGGGTGGGCCTGTGAGTCAGCTCTGGAAGGCCGAGGAGACCTGTGACTTTGGAGCCGGGTCACCAGGATGCAGCAGCTTCTGCTCTCTCCCTTTCTCCTCTCAGCCCTGCTAGGGTTCCAGTCCAGGCAGGGCCTGGCACGTGTCAGGTAAGAGCTCTCTCTCTGAGGGGGCTGGAGCGGAGCGATAGTCCTACAGGGAGAGCATTTGCCTTGCATGTGGCCGACCCGGGTTCGATCCCCAGCATCCCATAGGGTCCCCTGAGCACCGCCGGGAGTAATTCCTGAGTGCAGAGCCAGGAGGAACCCCTGTGCATTGCTGGGTGTGACCCAAAAAGCAAAAAATAAAAATACAGATTCCTCAAACCCATAGGTTTAGTAGACAGTCTTAAGATGAAGCTGCCGGAGCGATGGTACAATGGGCAGGATGTCTGCTTTGCACGAGGCCGACCTGAGTTCGATCCCTGGCATTGCATCCCTTATAGTCCTCCAAGCAACGCCAGGAGTGATTCCTGAGTGCAGAGCTAGGAGTTGCCCCTGAGCATCACCGGGTGTGACCCAAAAAGAAAAAAAAATATCTCTCCCTCTGAGCTGCATTCAAGGCGCTCAGCATCCTCATCTGAATTCCTAGAAACCCGAACTTCAGGGCACACCTGAGTTTCTGGTTGGAACGGAGCCGCCCAGGTAGGAAGATCTGAGACTCCAGCCCACAGCCAGCGCTCAGTAGCCAGGTGAGAGGACCAGTGTCCTCGGAAGAGCCCCAGCTGACCCTCCTGCCAGACCACAGGCTCCCCAGTCTGAGTACCAGGCTTTCCCCCCTCCCCCACCTCGTGTCAAATTGATCATGAGAATCTGACTCCCACAGGTACCACACTGTAAGCCACTCAGTTTGGGGACCAGTTTTTGGGGGGTAACTTCAGCCCGGAGAAAGACAGCAGAGGGCACCACAGGGGCCCCGATGGCATTTCTGCCCCTGGGAAGAACACCAGCTTGTCTCCAAGGGGCAGTCGCAGAAAACGTCAAGATTTCTTTCTGGGCTGTCTGAATTTCTAGACTCGATGCTGTTTCTCCGCTGGAAACCTGTTCTGATGGTGTTTTCAGGGCAGCGGGGACCTGGCGGGGGAGTGGGGGATGGGCAGGAAAAAGCTGCTAGGTTTGAGGGTCTAAGAAAGCACCTTTTCCCCAAATGGGGAAATAGAGACCCTGGAAATATAGATTCCCCCACCCGCAATTCTGGAATTAGAGGACCCCTGTGTCCTTCTCTCTCTCTCTCTCTCTCTCACTCTCTCTCTTTTTCTTTTTAGGTCACACCAGGCGATGCTCAGGCGTTACTCCTGGCTCATGCACTCAGGAATTGCTCCTGGCGGTGCTCAGGGGACCACATGGGGTGCTGGGAATCGAACCTGTGTCGGCCATGTTGGCTGCGTGCAAGGCAAACGCCCTACCGCTGTGCTATCGCTCCAGCCCCTCTGGCTTCTCTCTTGCTCTCTTCTGTGTTTCATGTACGAGCTCTGCTAGATGCCGCTTCAAGCTTGTCTTGTTAGGAAACCCTTGGTTAAAGAGACCGTGGAACAAACAAAAGAGGGACACGTCAGTAGCCTGGGGCTGCAGGGCCCAGGAGGAAAGACGAGGAACAGAAACAGGCAGACTTGAGATTCGGGTGGAAAGGGAGCCAGAACAGGCCAAACTTGCCCCGGAGAGGGCGAAGCACTGAAAACCCTTTTCTTTTGGAGACTCGACTTACCAAATCATATCCTCCCCACTCCGCCCCCTGCCATTTTTCTCACACAGACTGGAAGCGAAGTGCAGAGCCCGGTTTACAGAACTGGGCAGACCGGGACTTTTCTAGCTGCTGTCAGATCTCTGGAGGCGAGTCTCTCTCCCTGTCTCTGGTCCCCTCTGATCCTCAGTTTCCTCTGTTGGGGAGAGGGTGTTAAGCCCTGGATTCTGGGTTCCCAAGCGGCGAGACGGACAGAAACACTAACTCGAAAATGCAAAAGCAGAAGGAGTTTTATTCCAGTAGGCTGGGGTCAACTAAGTCACCCACAGAGTGGTCTCTTGATAGTGACCCCGACTTTAGGCAGCAAGCAGTTTATAGAGGGTTTGATTACATAAGCAGTCCGTGTTTTATTGTTTCAGAGAAAAACCTTACCTAGTTATCCAACAAAGGTGTTTTGGCAAGTGTCGAGGGTAACAGTGGTCAGGCAGTAGTTAAGCAATAGTTTCCAGTCATAGTTCATGGTTTCATAAGCGACTCATTCTTTTAGAGTTAACAAAAGACAATTTCTGGGGCATTTTGACTGGGGGCATAGTGATGGACTGAGACCACTTGTTGGACCCAGGAACTTCCCCGGTTGGGTTCAGGTTGGCTAGTTACGCTTTGTTTTATTGCTGGGAAACTGAAACTGTTTTAGTTCCCGTAACTGAACCTGAGGCCTAGCTGATTTGGTGAATTCTGCTGCCTGTCGTGTCAGTCTTGCCCTTACGAGGGATGAAGATAAGGCTCTCAAATGGGCCCTGATTCTTCCCCTCTCTGCATCCACGACCTTTGCAGTGGGACTTTACAGCTCCTCCCAACCCGGGGGTCATCTGTGTCCTGCCCTGGATTCTGGACTCTTGGTGGGGTGGATTTGGGGCCAGTAAAATGTGGTAGAAAGAACTGTATATTAGTCCTGAGTCTCGGTCTCAAGAGAGGTTGTTGGCGGCTCTCTTCTCCAACATAGAGAGCACAGAGGTCAGCCTGTGTGTGTGTGTGTGTGTGTGTGTGTGTGTGTGTGTGTGTGTGTGTGTGTGTGTGAGTGTTGGGGGCACAGAGGGCTCATAGGGACAGCATGAGACCAAAATGCTCAGTGTAGGGGCTGGAGTGATAGTACAGTGGATAGGGTGTTGGCTTTGCATGAGGCCGACTTGGGTTCGATCCCCGGCATCCCATATGGTCCCCCAGCACTGCCAGGAGTAATTCCTGAGTGCAGAGCCAGCAGTAACCCCTGAGCATCGCTGGGACCCCAAAATCAAAATCAAATCAAATAAAATGCTCGTTGTCACAGAGGCCTCATGAGCTGGCCGGTATCTGCCCCCACACCCCCAGAAAAGCGAAAAATGGAGCTGATCCTGAGGCAGGGATGGGGGTGGGGGCACAGCTGATCTGTGGGCTCGGTCTGTAGTTGGTCTGTGTGGGACTGGCTTGTTACCCAGCTGCGGGCAGTAACACTTCCTCCTGCACGGTGAGGAGTCGTCATGGAGGCAAATGCAGAATGCAGTCCTCCAGGGAACCATCTGCAGGCACCTCTATGGCGTGGGTGCTCACCGCCAGGTTCCATGTTCAGGACACCCTAGGTCTGACGGAAAGGATTTACAGAGGGAGTGGCTGCAGCTGGCTCCGGGCAGGGCATGGTCCCGCCTCTCGCACGGAGCCGGTGCCATATGTGTTGGCTGGCGTAGCTGTTTCGACTCCCCACAAACGCCTCTGTGCCGTAGTATGTGGCCTTTGTGACATCTGGGTCCAGAGCCCCGGAGACGGGACGGGGAGGCATCTACGGAGATGGGGGTGGAGGGAACGAGGCTGGGGCCGGGTGTGCAGACGGCATCAGCCAGGCCCTCCAGATGCTCCCCTCACTTGTGGCATCCCGGGACCAGCATCCCGGGCACTTCCCGGGGCCCTTGTGAGAAATGCAGATGCTCAGGTCTTGCCCTGGCTTCCGGCAGCAGAATTGAGCATTTAACAAGCTCCCTGGGGGATCTGAGGCTGTCCGGGCTTTGTCCAGAGCGCTGCCGTGGATGGACAACTCTGCTGTCAGTACGGGGGCGGGGGGCTTGGCCCACAAACCAGCGTTTCCGAATAAAGATTCTAATGCATGGATGGCAGGGTGAGATTCTTGCAAAAACACAGTGAAAACAAACAAACTGTACAAAACCAGAACATACCATCCTTGCTTAAAAAAAATAAATAAATTTTGAGCTAGAAAATCCATCTCTCTTAAATGATTCCAAAATCTTTCTTTTTTTTTTTTCCCCTCTGGGTGGGGGTGGCCTCAGAGGTGGATATTCAAGAGGCCTGGGAGTCCCATCAGTGGTTCTCAGCCAGCCTGGAGAGTGATGGCTTCAATGCAAGACCCCGAGGATGTGGTGCTGTTCAGATTCTGCAGTGCCCGGGATCCCCTGGTTCCGATTCCCTCCAGAGCTGCCCGTGGTGATGCTCACCCTTGAGGTGAGCACCAGGATTAAACCCAGGTGCATGCTAGGCCGACCCCCCGCTCCTAACCACTGCATGACCTCCTGCTTCCTTCACTGCATACACCCCACCCTGAAAAATCCCCACAGATCACACAGTGAACAGCGCCAGCCTGCGGCCCTCAGGGTGATGCTTCCCAGCACAGGATTCAGGTGCCCTCCCCGGTATGGTGGGACTGGACATCGAAAGGTCCTTAAGGACTCCCGGATCCTGGACTCGTCCTAGGAACCCGGCCAGCCTGGGCAAACAAGTGTCGGTTCTTTCCTCATTCCACATAAGGCAGCTGTGGTCCAGAGAGGCTCTGTGACTGGCCTGAGGCCACACAGCAGAGAAAAGCAGTTCCCGAAGCCCCTTGTGGTCCCCACGGCCCAACCGGCGGAGGGAGCGGAAGGAAGGAGTGGGCAGGAGGCACCGGGACAGCGTCTCCCGTGCCCTGCCTGAGTGACGGCTGTCAAAAAAGTCAGTGGCAGGGCAGCACCGTGCTGCTGTCTGGCTTCTGCAGAGCCTAACAAGCTCACTGGCCGCCTGGGGGGCTCCAGGGAGCGCCTTCTCCTTCTCAGGAGGCGCCTGCGGGGAAGGAGTCCAGCCCTTGGCATCACCTCGCCGGCCAGGCTGCGGCGGGGGGGACGTGAGGCAGAGCCCCTGCTTGCAGAGGGCCTCCGTGCCCAGCGTTCTCTGCCTCACCGAGCCCTGGGGGCGGGGGCGATGGGGATGGTGGGGGCGGGCAGGGGTCTGGCAGGCTGGGTGAGCGCTTGTTCTGGAGGACTGATGACCGCCCGAGGATATGCAGGCTGAGCGACTTCTGAGGCGGCGGCCGCGGAGGGCAGCCTGGCAGCGGCTCTGCCCAGGGCTCCGCGCTTCCCCTCACCATCTCATTAATCCTGATTTACAGAAAAAGGCAGCAGGCAGGGGCCTCTTAACAGGCTGAGCAGGCGACTGATTTGCCTTCACTGAAGACAATAGTGCCCAGGAGACCCGGCATCGCTGAATTATTCAAATCAGCCGTGGTGAGGAAATCGGAGGGCACGCAGGGGCGGGGGTCCCCGGCCCCCACACAGCCCTCCCCGCCTCCCCGCTGCCCCTCCCGGCCCTGGGGAGTGCCGGTCCCCCCCTCCCCATCCCCACCCGCAAAGGGGGCTGACGCACACATGTAGCCTGGCCGGAGGGAGAGAGGGGGTGTGGGGAGTGGGGAGGGGGCTCCTGTGACGGCCCCTTCCCGCCCCCACCCTGGACGGAAGTCAGAATTGGTGTTGATCATCCCTAAGCACCTTAGAGCTCGAGTAATGGATCTGAAATGACGTTCCCCACCTGCCGGTCCCCCCGGGGGATAGGCTGACAAGGACTCGGCGTGAACATGTGATGGGCGGGAGGGAAGGAAGGTGGCAGAGATGGACACTCGTGCCAGGGGGGGAGATGTGCGCCTGCACGGGCATTGACGAGGAGGGCAGGGTTGAGCCCGGGCAAACCCTGGTGTCTGCTCCCTGGGGTACGAGGCAGCATGCCTCAGCCTGGTGGACACCAGCGAGGACAGAGACTTTGGCCATCTGGAGGGGTTGCCTGAGGCCCAGACATGGCCAGGGTCTTGTTCAAGGTCTCTGTTTGTTTGCGGGGACACACTCGGGGTGACAGGTGCCGGTGTCCAGACTTGCAGGCCTGCGTGGTTTCTTTTTTCTTTTTTTTTGGCCACAGCTGGAAGTGCTTAGAGGTTGCTTCTGGCCCTGCACTCAGGGTTCACTCCTGGCTGGCTCAGGAGACCGTCTGGGGTGCCGGGGATTGAACCTGGTTCTGCGGCGGCCTGCAGGGTAAGTGCCCTGCTCACAGTCCTGTCACTCTGGCCCTGGCCCTAGCTGGCTTTGTTCACAATAGTATTGCCCCTCGTCAGGCTCTGAGTTAGGGCTCTGTACTGTCCTCGTGCGTGAATCTCAGGGTCAGACAATGAGACGAGGAACCGATGCCCTTTCCCCGGGGAAGAAAACGCTTCCCCAGGGAGCGTCCCCAGAGGGAGGCCCACCAGGTGGACTGGACGGGACAGGTCCAGCCGCAGCCCCATGCTGAGTCCCTCCTTGCGTCCCTCTCAGCAGGGGCGGCTCGGCAGCTGCCCAGACCTGTCAGGGCCAGAGTCGAACCCTGGTCAGAATGGCTGAGCTTAGGGACTGTGGGAGTGGCAGGGCTCCCTCTCCATTTATACTTGGAGAGGGACTGGGCCCGCTTCTCCCAGTCACAAACGCCAGCATGCACACGCGTGCACACCAGACGTGCGCGCACACCACACACACGCATGCACACAGAACATGCACGCACACTACACACAAGCACACCACACATGTACCCACGTCAGACAGGCACCCAGACCACACATGCACACCACACACATCCACATAGACGCACCCCACACGTGCACATCACACATACATCCACATAGACGCACACCACACGTGCATACCACACACACTTGCAGGCACACAGACATGCATCCACACCACACACACACGCACACCACACATGCACATCACACACACTCTCAGGCACACCAGACATGCACCCGCACCACACACACATCCGCACCCCCCTCGCGTATATGCACACCGCACACGCATGCACACCACACAACACACACATATACGCACACCACACAGGCATGCGCACCACACACGCACAACACATACATATGCACACCACACACCATACATACACACACAACACACAGGCACGTACATCACACCACACACGTACACACATGCCGCACACACTTGCATACCACACCTACAGGGACACCACACACATGCACATACACACATCATACACATACACACACGTACACCACGCACAGGCATAAAAACACCCACACACCACATCCAGGCACATACACACGCATAACCACCACATATGCACATCACACAGTTGTACATCACACACACACACGCACACCACACAGGCACCCACACCTCACATGCACCTCATACATGCATGCGCACTACCCGGGCATGCACACCACACACACTCATGCAAACCACACCCATGCACAACACACTTGTATGTATACCACACGCACAGAACACAGGCACGCACAGCAGACACCTAGCCGCACCACACATGCACCCCTACACCATACACACCACGCACCACACAGCCCCCGACCCCCCACGCACCCCTTGTCAGTGTGGCCATCACTTCTCGGGGTGGGGGTCCGGGGGCGGGGAGCGAGTGTCTCTTCAGCAGCTCTGAGCCAGCAGGACGACTGTCTCTCTCCAGGGGCGGCCCAGACCCCTGTGCGGTGGGCGGATGAATGGTGGCGTCTGCGTTTGGGCGCTGCATGATGGCCGCAGAGGGACCTGTGCTGAGTTTGCGTCACGCCCAGGTCTCCCACTGAACACGTGGGTGTCTGAGGGCCTGGGCGGGGCGGGGGGGGGGGGGGGGAGAGGTGCTCACACTCGCACGGAGTTTGATGAGCACAGATTGCAACGATCCCGTCAGAGGTGCTGACCCTCCCAGCATGTTGCTGAGGACAGTCCCAGACCCTCCAGGCATGAGGACATGCCCACTCTGGGGTCAGACTCACCGGGTCCACTTCACGAGGGAAGAGGATGCAGCGCCGGGGGCAGCTCAGAGGTGAGCTTGGGGCTCACTATTCTGGTTTCTGGGATATTCAGTGCACCCCCACCCCACCTCCTTTTCTGGGTCCAGCTTGAAATTCCCCCTCCTCAGTGGACCCCACATTTCCCCTGTCCATGAGACCCAGCCAGGCCCTGGTGTCCCAGAAGGACGATCTGAAGCCTGGAACTGCACCTGTGCCTCACGCCAGTTCAAACCCTGTCCCTTGTCTGGAGAGAAACCTTGCTTTTCCCGGGGCACCCTGTCCCTTCCACCCTCGCGTCAGCTCCCATTTGGACTGACCGGGACTGGGGAGGTCTCTAGCTTTCGGACTGCCAGCGCTTCCCAGGATCCTCGTCTCCCCCACCCCCTTCCAGGAGGAGAAAACCAAAGGAAGAGAGATTTATCTCCTGGGTCAGATAAAGGTGACTAAATGCAAACCGGCCCATTCCTTTCAGCAAACAGTTCCCTGGGGAGGGCTCCGACAAGGAGGAGAAGAGCCGATCCATCAGGGAAATGCTCCGAGGTGACTTCCAGGGGAGACTTAAAGGAAAAAGCCCTTGTGTTTTTACAGCCTTGCGAGGCTCATTCAGTCAGTAAAGCGCTGGAAGTAGCTGGGAGAGCGAGAGGAAGGGGGGTGGGGGTGGAAATGGGGCGGCCGAGTTTGACCCGGAGGACCTCTAAGGGGGTTCTCCATCCTTTGGCTGAGCTTGGTTGCCACCGAGTGCTGAGCACGGCACCTCTCTGTGTGTGTCCCCAGCTCGGAACCCTCCCCTCTGTCCCAAGACTCACACAGGCAGTGGATCTTGGAGACGGGGTTCCCTCTCAGCGTCTGCAGATACAGGCACCTGTTCTTTCTCCATGACTCTCCCTAATTTTCCGAAGATGTCCCACCAGCCGGGAAGGGTCAGGTGGTCTGAGAGGGTCTGGTAAACGTGTGCAAAGGGAGAGAGAGCAAATAGTTCAGGCACTGCAGGCGCTGGTGCTGTCACGGCTTACCCCTTCGCTGTGGTCCAAAGACAGTGCGTAGGTGAATGGGGGGGCCGTGCACCAATAAAACTTTATTGACAATCAGAGGCTGAGGGTCGGATTTGGCCCCCGGCTTGTGGTTGGTTGACCTCTGGATCCGAAGATCGGTTTATTGCAATCTGGTTGGGGGTCATTGAGACTGCCGGTCCTCCTCTCCTCCCCCATCCCCATCTTTCATCCTTGCTGTGTGACTTTGGGAGGGTGGCTGCTTCTCTCTGGGCCTCAGTGCCTTCTGTAAGCTGGGATAATGGTAGCACCTGCCTCGCAGACTGCAGGGCGGCTCAGTGAGACAATGCAGTGGCTGGCACATAGCTGGTGAGCAACCTGGTAGCTGTGACTTGATAATTAATGACTTGAAACCTTCTGAGGAACCCCCCCCCCCCCTCCTTTGTTCTGGAATAAGGGGAAGCTGGTGTTTTGATATTTGGAGGCTCATTAGGCTGATACGATTTCCCTCCTTTTCAAGTTAACACACTTGCATTTTAATGATTTGAAAAAGATGCAGAGGCTGCCTCCTTGGGGGGTAGAACCTGCGGTTGGCCTTTCTCTGGGTGCAGGTCAGAAACTCAGCCCCCCTGCCCCGCCCCCAGGGCCTCTCTGAGTCCAGCCTCTGGCTCCCTTTCCTGGTTCCAGAAGGACTGGCGAGAGGTCCCATCCACTGGCGATCCTCTGGCTGCGAACCAATCACAAGTGGCCAATTAATCTATTACTTGCAGATACATTTTCCATTAGTAGTGTGGCATCACTGACTTTGAAGCAATTAGTCAGCGTAATGAACTTGAGTCTGGGCAAACAGGAAGGAGGGAGCGGTTAACCCCTTGGCTCTCAAAGGAGGCTGTAGCGGGGAGAAGGAGGGAGTTGGGGGAAGGAAGTGATGGGGGGGGGGCAGAAAAGACTGCAAGGTTTGAGGATGTGGTAGTTCAGAGTCCAAGATCTGGAATCTTCGAGCCAGAGAAGGTGCCTTACTATTTTTCTTCTTCTTCTTTTTTTTCTTTTGATTTTGAGATTGTACCTGGCTATACTCAGGGCTCACCCTTGGCTCTACACTTAGGAATTACTCCTGGCGGTGCTCAGGGGACCCTATGGGATGCTGGGGATTGAACCCTGATCAGCCGTGTGCGAGACAAGCATCCTCCCCGCTGTGCTATGGCTCCGGCCCCCGAATGCACCTTTCTGACTCATGTAGGTAGGAGTGAATTCTGTATTCCCCCTCTTCATTTTCTCCTCTGCAGAATGGAGCACACCCTGCCTGGGTCCAGCCACAAGCCAGCGGCAGAGGTGGGGAAGTGTCCTGTGTTTGGTGATGATGAGTAGGGTAGCCTGATTCTTCCCCAGCCCTCCTCCTCCTTCTCCTCCATCTTGCTGGGGCAGGAGGCAGGAGCATCGTGTGTGTGTGTGTGTGTGTGTGTGTGTGTGTGTCCCACACTTTATTTAAACACTGTGGTGTACAAAGTTGTTCATGATGATTTTTTACAGGCATTCATGTTCCAACGCTGATCCTACCACACAAGGTTGCCGTCAGCAACGGGAACTTCTGGGCATCTCAGCTCTCTGGGAGGACTTGCTCCATGATTCTCAGAGCCGAGGGGACCATCAGCCTTCTCATCTCAGTGCGTCTTGCATGGAATCTTCCGGCAGTTTCCCTAAATTGCATTCACACTTCTTGGGATAAGGGGTGGACAAGGTCCGAGGCCCCTAGGATACTCTGACTTAGTTTCCCCCTAGTTTAGCTTCCTGGGCCCCAGTGGTGTCCATCTGGGACCGGATACTTCAGGCTTGCCTTCTTCTTATCCTCCTCACACTTATCCCAAGAATGCTATTTAGGGAAACCGCTGGAAGATTCCACACAGGGAGGAGCACACGATGTGGGTATGGGGGCCATTCCTGGCTCAGGGCTCAGGAGCGACCCCTGGGGGTGTTCAGGGGTCTCAGGGTATTGCTGGAAATCCAACCGGAGTCCGCCACGTGCAAGGCAAGTGCCTGACTTCCTGCACCAACTGTCTGACTCATGGTTTTTTATTTATTCTTTGTTTTGGGGCCGTACCAGACAGTGTTTGGGGCTTACTCCTGGCTCTATGTTCAGCGATCAATTCTATGGCCTTGAGGACCATGTGGGGTGCTGGGGATCGAACCCGGGTAGGCTGCACACAAGGCAAGTTCCATACCCACTGGATTATCTCGTTGGCCCCTCCATAATTTATCAAAAAAAATCCTTCTGCTTATCCCTGTCTGTAGCCTTTATCAAAACATGGTTCCTTTCTAGGGCTAAGTACTCATCTGAAGTCTGGATAAGATTATTTCTAGTGGACTGGAGCAATAGCACAGCAGGTTGGGTGTTTGCCTTGCATGCGGCCTACTGGGGTTCAATTCCCAGCATCCCATATGGTCCCCTGAGCACTGCCAGGAGTAATTCCTGAGTGAAGAGCCAGGAGCAACCCCTGAGCATTGCCGGGTGTAACCCAAAAAGAAAAAAAAAAAAGACTATTTTTTTGTGTGTCTGCTTTGGACAATTGTGTGTGTGTGTGCTTGTGTGTGTGCATGTGTACATGCATGTGTGTGTGTCTGTGTGTACATGCATGTGAGTGCGTGCGTGTGTGTGTGTGTGTGTGTGTGTGCATGAGTTTCCCCCTATTTTGGCAACTGTAAACGGTGCTTCAGTGACTATCTGTGTCCAAGGATGGGTTTGAACCCTTGTCTTCTCTTCTCTGAGGCCTCCACATAGCCATGGCATTTTATTTCAGTGAAAGAAAGTGTGGAGCGAAGTAGGAAGGTGGGGTGACTGGAATCACCCTGGAATCCGGGAGCAGAAGGTGCAGGAGCAAACAAGAACCTGGGGCTGGTGTCAGACTGGGCAGGCCCGGTGCTGGGACCCTGGGGTTCTGGTCCCAGAAGGAAAGGTGTCAAGGAGGTGTTGAGGGTGTGAGATAAACCACAAGGAACCAGGGATCCCATGTGTTGTCTCATGGAAAAAATGGAATTGGGGGTCCACCCTGCACCCCGTCTCCCCCTCCCATGGCCCGGGAACATTATCTCCCTGTTGCTGGACGGGACATACCCCTGCGTGCCGCTGTGGGTGAACCCGTGAGGGAGGCAGGCACCTCCAGCTCTTCCTCTGCAGACTCGGCCCCAGTCCCCGGAGCCGCCTTCCCCAGCAGCCTCCAGACAGTGGCAGACGCGAGTCCCCGAGGGACTGTGTGTTCTGTGGGCTCGGTGGCGGCAGGGACGGGCTGTTCATCAGTGTCCCGGAGCCTTCAAGGCCGTTCTGTACCTCCGTGCCGCCGCCACCCCCTGCCAGGGAGCGCAGAGCTGCACCTATTAGCAGGTAAACCGCCCCCATAATGGAGATAGATGGGAGCCCAACTCGGTAATAGAGAACCTTTCATTAAGGAAACCACTGCCTTTGCATGATCTAAAAGGCGCTAATGGGCCGGCCCAGCTTGGGACTTAATTATATTCCTGCGACAGAGCTGTGGCAGCTTGGAGTGCGTGGGGGTGGGGGAGGGGGAGACCCCCACCTCCCCCGACGACAAAGCTCTGCCGTGTGCTCCTTCCCCCGACGGTGGGTCTCAGGCTGGAGGCTGATTGGGGTGCTGTGGCTGGAAAGCTCTGTGTGAGGACCACTCTCGCAGGAAAGCCCCGTCTCCCTGGAGACCCAAAGGCATGGGGGTCCCTGGTGTAGATCAGAACACAGCTGGGCACCCACAACTATCTCGTGGCTTGCACCATGCATGTCAGTGCCCTGGATCATAGCTGTGCCCACTCTATTGTCTGGCCTTTGGCACCTTGCAAAACATGGACTTGGGTCAAAAAAGGTGTGGGCAGATGGGGGAGCATGTCAGCAGGGATATACAGATTCTAGCACAGCAGTAGGGCGTTTGCCTTGCACGCAGCCAACATGACCGACCCGAGTTCGATTCCTCTGCCCCTCTCGAAGAGCCCGGCAAGCTACGGGAGTATCTCTCCCACTCGGCAGAGCCTGGCAAGCTCCCCGTGACGTATTCGATATGCCAAACACAGTAACAACAAAGTCTCCAATGGAGACGTTACTGGGCCCGCTCGAGCAAATCGATGAACAACGGGAGGACAGGTATGACAGGTTTTATTGTGGAGGGGGGGCACCCCCAGTGTTGCTCAGGGCTTATTTTTGGCTCTGTGCTCAGGAGTCATTCCTGGCAGTGTTCGGGGAACCATACGGGGAGCTGGGAATTGAACCCGGGTTGACTGTGTAAGATTTGCTCAGGATGGCAGCTGGCAGATGAAATAGCGACACCCTGCCCCCAGCGAAGAGGACAGGACTTATGGCCCACCTGGCTGCGTTCTGTGCTTCCATCCCCTACAGATAACAGGGCAGACCAGGCACATCAGTTCCACTGGTCTTTGTTCCCTTCTTCCCTTTTCCCGCCCAAGACAACTTAAAAGGCCCCTTAGTCTCTCCCAGGGCGCGACTCTACCCCGTCCTCATCGGAGGTCCAGAGGTTTGTGGAGTTAGCCTGGGAGTGCACCCCAACAAGCTTCCTCCTATTTCCTCCGCTTTTACTTGTCTCTGTCCCTCGGTGTCTGCTGAGGTCAGCCATCTCTCAGGCTGCATGCAAGGCGAGTGCCTACCGGCCGTTCTATCTCTCCTGCCCAACGCAGGGTGGCAGTCTCTGTGCAGGGTGTCTGTCCCGTATTAGGACTTGCTGGCCTCTTAGGTGTTCACCTCACCGATTCCCACAGCCTTGGGGGACTGCCTCAGACAGCCTTGCTGGTTGATCTCTGCAAAGGAGGACACTTTGCTCCCCGTTTCTCCCTGGCAGTTGCCCTGTTCCTATCCCACCAGCTCCTTGGGGTCCCCGATGATGCATTTATTAATTCATTGGCTCGTTTGCTCTCAGGCATGGGAAGGCGGCTGTCACTGCCGTGTGGGGTCTCCGCATCTCTGTGTCGGTTCCTTGGGGATAAGGACTAAAACAGGTGTATGGTGGGGGCCTCTCTGTGGAGGGAAGGAGTACATGAACAAATGAAGTTGCCTCTGAGCACGTGTAAGATGCAGATATCATTCAGAGTTTCTGAGCACACTCTTTTCATGCCTTTTGTTTATTTGTTTAATTAATTTTGTTTTGGGGTCATACCCCGTGATGCTCAGGGCTGGCTTCTGGCTCTGTGCTCAGGGCTCACTCTTGGCAGTGCTTGAGGGACCCTTTGTGGTGCCAGGGATCAAATCCAGGTCGGTCGCATGCCAGGCAAGCACATTACCCTCTGTACTGTGTCTGACCCTTAAGGTTTTGTTTTTCTTTAAAAGAATTATGGTTCAATCTACTTACCATTTGGCGGTGCTCAGGGGAATCACATGGGGTTTCGGTGACTGAACCTGAGTCAGCTGTGTGCAAAACAAATGCCTTAACTGCTTCACTGTCTCTACAATGCCCCTCCTCTATACTTCCAGCCCCTTGTAGGCATGGCAACAAACACACACACACATGCATTCAGACACACACATGCATGCACACATGTACACATGCATGTACACATGCACATATGCACACACGCATGCAAGCACACATGCACAGAAGCATGCATGCACACACACAGAAATGATTCCTCCCTTCCAACTCAGGCTTCTGCGAGGACCCTCCTGGGCTGTGGGTTGTGCTCTGTTCACTTTGGGCTGGTTCCCGAGCCCCTGCCATAGCTGAATGGTGCCATAACTGTCTCTTCTAGACCACAGGCCCCTTGAGAAGTGGGTTTCTTGTCTTGTTGTGGTCCCTCCTTTAGCATAGAATGGATCCCCCAGTAGGAGTGTACTTAGACATGAGGATGGAGGTGAAGACAGACCCGGTTAGAACCCTGCCCACTGCCCTTCCCTCCCTTCAGGCAGGTGTACGGCCCCTCTTTATTTTCCCTTTGGTTCCTGAGCTACACTGTTCATGGATTACTCATGGCTCTGTGCTCAGGGGGAACTCCTGGAGGGGTTCAGGGGATCATACGGGGTGCCAGGGATGGAACTTGGATGGCTGCATGCAAGGCAGGACACTAAGGCCCTGTATGATCTCCCATGGACACTTCCTCTTCCATCCCTGCTCCGGCCTCTTCCACCCCTGCAGCTCAGGCCTGGACCAGCTTCCTGGTCCCTGCACCAGCCCAGAGAGAAGACGAGGTGCTCATGTTCTGGGCGGGAAATTGATGCGTAGTGGCAACTGTGACTTTGCAAGTATCTGTGTGAGCACAATGTAGCACAAATCCAGTACTGAGATTTCCCAGATCCCAGCCCTGATTCTCAGCCCTCCACCCCACCCCATTTCCTCCCATGCCACCCTCCCACCCCACTTTCCCGTGAGGGCAGGCGCTGTTTGTATACAACCCTTGAAATGAGTAACTGTGGAGCTTGGCAACGGACGCCAGAGCAGACAAGACCTGCCCCTGCATAGTGACCCAGTAGGGAGCGTCTGGGTGCATTTGACAAGCACCAGGTATCTGGCCTCGAGTCTCACCCAACCCCCCAAGAATTGTCACCTACGCTTAGTGAGTCATTCCTAACTGCAGCATCTATTCCTAATTAAGATTGGGCCGGGGCAAAGCAGAGTTGGAAAGGTGATAGGTCAGTAATGCTAAACTTCATATGATTGGACCATCCTCTTAAGCCAAGACCCTCTATAAAATGTGTGTGTGTTTGGCAATAGAGCAAGTGACCATCAACTGTCTCCTGAAGTGGCTTCTCCATGCACCCATAATCCTTAGCCCCATGTCTGCCCAAACCCAGTGCGCAATGTGTCTGGGCACGTTGGGGGAAAAACTGTTCCCTAACAAGTCACAACAAACACAAACACAAACACAAATACAGATGACAGCTCATAGTTGATTGAGCATGGTTCAGGCCTGGTGTGGTACTCAGTAGTTTCCCAAATATTTTCTTTCTTTCTTTATTTATTTACTTATTTTTTTGTTAAAATTTTTTTTTAGTAGTGAGACATCATGAGGTACAGTTGCAGACTTAAACATTTTTTGTGCTTGGGTTTCAATTATACAATGATCAAATACCATCCCTCCACCGGTGCCCATTTCCCACCACGATGGATCCCAATATCCCTCCCACCCCCCATCTCCCCCAACCCACCCTGCCTGTGTGGCAGGGCATTCCCTTTTGTTCTCTCTCTCTCTCTCTCTCTCTCTCTCTCTCTCTGTCTCTCATTGGGTGTTTTGGTTTAATATTTGCTTTTTTTAAAAAAAGAAATTAAGGCTGGTCTTCGAATCATAGCAGCATGTAGATCTTGGAAGGAAGAGGCCATCACATTTTGGGTGGTGTCCAGTCACTATGTTCATCCCTCCTGGGATCAGTTCTCTCTGTCTATGAAATGGGTCAGCGGTACAGGGCATAATTCAGTGTGGGGGAGGGTCTTCTAAAAGCTGATGTCCCTGTCAGTTCATCTGGGGCCTGTGAGCTGTGACTTTCGGCTTACAAAGGTGCTCCAAGCGTCTGGGGGTGACTCCCCGGAGACATTGGACGTCAAGGAGCGTGAGGAAGTTCTAAGCAGAGCTGGAAAACCACACACGCCACATTCTTCAAGGCAGCGATTTTCCGTGTAATTAAGTTTATTCATCATGTACATTAAGGGGAAAATGGAGACGCATGATCAGCACAGCCCATTTGCCATCGACATCCATCTCTCAAGTACCGCTTCTGTTTTCCCCAAGACCAACTGCCTTGATAGATGCAGGACTTGGGAGAACCATCTGGTGTGAGTGCTAGGTGGGAACTCAGCCCTGGCAGGAATCGCATCTCGTTCACCTGGACAGATATTTCTCCAGGAGCTCGTCCTGCCCACAAGATGCCTACCGCCCAGGAACTGAGAGTACAGGCAATAGGGGTCAATCTTCCTGTTGGCTCTCCCTAAGGCTCCCTCCCGTGGAAAGCGGGCTAGAACGTGGAAACAGCATTGCTATTAAATTTCGAACACTCCAATCATGGCAGCCCCCAGGAGCTGTTGTTCTCTCCCATTGAAGAGGAAACCTTGCCCTGACATCTTGCTCAAGTGGGGAAGCTCAGTTCATTTCCCAATTCACGCAATCAACATCTGAGCATGTGCTCTTGGCCTTCCAGGCTTTAGGGAGCCAGCAAGGCACAGAGCAAAGGTTCTTGGCCTCCCTGATCTTACTCGGTGAATATTCGCCATCAGGGAGTGACTGAGCAGAGTCATTTCATCCCTTCAACATACCTTGAATGCCAACCATGATCTACTCCATGTTAATCACCGGGGAATAGGATGGGGAATCACACACATTGTCTTTACCTAGTGCAGGGGGAAGTTTTACACCATGGCCTCACACTATGGGTGTGTAGGATAGAAAGGCCAACTATTTTGGAGAGGGTATGATGGGGGCTTGCCCTAGGCTGACGGTAGGGGTTCAGGACCCTGGGAGCAGAATTCTGAAGCAGAAGCCAGAAGTCAGGATTTGCTTCATATTAGGAAAAGAGGGAGAAGAGGTAGAACCAGGAGGACTCCAGCTGCTGGAACTCGAAGCTTGACTGTCTGAAATCCTAAAAAAAAAAACAGGCAAAAAACAAAAACAAAACAAAACAAAACAAAACTGCTTTGTCTACTAAGGCCAGTTTGTTATCTCGCATAACACAGAACCCAGAGGGAGGGCACCTCTGGGTTGGTTGATTCAGGGGTTGACAGACATTATCACAGAACCAACTCTGCTGCCTGTGTTCCCTCTTCTTTCTGAAGAGTTTAGGATTTTGTCAGTAACATGATTTCCTCATGGTCACAAAGTGGCTGCCACAGTTCAGGTTCACGTAACTTCCATCACTAGAGGAGAGACAGACACTTCTCAGAATCTTTTTTGGGAGGGTGTGGGTGGGTGCATACCTGGCGGTGCTCAGGGTTTACTCCTGGCTCTGTGCTCAGAGATCACTCTTGGTGGTGCTCAGGGGGCATATGGGGAGCCGGGGATGGAATCGGAGTCCACCACGTGCAAGGCAAACGCCCTCCCCTCTGTACTTCTGCTCTGGCCTTCTTCTCAGTCTCCTGATAGAGAGAGGAAGTCTCCAGTACCCGCTCAGGAGTCTTCTCAGAGGCCACGTTTGCGCGGGCACAGTTGAGCCACCGGTATGGGGGGAATGCTGTGGACTCAGCAAGGTCATCTGTCTTAGGAAACTGAAGTCTGTTCTGAAGTCGGTGTCCTGTGTGACCTTGGCGAAGTCACTTCCCCATTCTCAGCCCTAAGCTTCTGATCTGAAAAAACAGATGAAGCTCAAGCCTTTCCAAGTCTGTGATGTCCCAGAATTCCAAACGAGCCTTCGTTTGTTTGGGAAACATACACATTGCCCACCAGAATCTTGTCTTTCTGGACCCTTCATAGGGTGGGGCCACCAGCTAGTTCTTGGGGGGTCTGAGGGTACTTTCCTATCTAGGCTGGAGCATCTTAATGACCGGGCGGGGTCTCCAGATTTCTCTTTTCCTCTCACACAGTCAATGGTGACATGTAGGGTGGGGATTGTGCCTGTTGACCCAAGACCCTAGGGCTTATCTCAAGGACTGCCCCTTCCCGGGCCACCTGATGAATGTGAAACTTCGGCAGATTTGGTGGCAGGGGGTAGGAACACAGTGACAGCAGCATCTCCAACCCATCCTGACTGATACAGTAACACAGGAACTGAGTTAGTAGGAGGCTGACTCTAACAATGTCAGAGCCACCGCTGTGCCATAGAGCCACTGGCCAGATGCCAGGCTCTGGGTCAAGCCCTTTCCTTACATTTTGTTCTTTAATCCTCAAAACACCTGATGGGATTGGTGGCGAGAGTCTCAGGGCAGAAAAGACCCCCAGCTGGGAAGAAGCCTGACCCAGACCTTCAGGGCTGAGTTCCTGCATTCACTCATCCTGCTCAAGTGGTTGACCTTTTGTGTAAGGCTGAATGAAGACTTGAAGAGGTGTGTGTGCGTGTGTGTGTGCGTGTGTGTGCGTGTGTGTGCGAGTGTGTATGTTTGTGTATGTCCTGTGTGTGTGCATATGTCCTATGTGTATTTCCTGTATGTGTGTGTGCATGTATGCCCTGTGTGTATATGTGTATGCCCTGTGTATGTGTGTGTCCTGTATGTGTGTATGTTTATGCCCTGTGTGTGCTTACATGCGTGTGTGTATGTCCTGTGTGTGCATGTCCTGTGTGTGTATATATGTCCTGTGTGTGTGCATGTGTGTGTATGTCCTGTGTATGTATGTGTGTATGTCTTGTGTGTGTGTTCTGTGTATGTCCTGTGTGTATGTCCTATATGTGCGTATGTCCTGTGTGTGTGTGTATGTGTGTGTGTGTGTGTGTGTATGTGTGTGTTAGCTCGCTCCTGTCTGGGTTTCAGGCTTCCCTGCCAAGGGAGAGGCCCTGGTGGTCCATGGCAACCCTGGCAAGATCAGGAGCCTCCGGCCCTGCCAGTTTGGTCCCGTCCCTGCCTCCTCCCCACCTGGTGGCTTCTTCTGCCCCAAGCTCGCTGCAGGCCCCGGGCCAGCTCTGCCTTCTAAGAGACCCAATTAAGCCCGAGGAAGGCGGTGGGGACTCAGCTCCAAGCGGGCAGCTTCCCGGCGAGGGGTGCTGGGTGGCAGGCTGCTGGGCAGCCTAGGAGGGAGGGCGCCTTCGGGGGAGAGCGGGAGGGAGCTTAGCGACGGTGCAGCACTGCATTGCCTGAAGAAGAGCTGCAAACGTGGGCTTTGTCCTACAGCACCGTCCTGTCCTCAGGAGCCGGCTCTGCGAGGCCATTAGCATGGCGAGAGCATTTTCCCCTCACTCGTTAAGATCTTTCGAGGAGAGAGATGGGGCCCTCCCCTCTTGGTTCCCCGCTCCGGTGAGTGGAGATTTGGGGGAGCTGTCCCTCCGGAAAGGCCCTGCCCGCCCTGCCGCTGGGTCAGAATGCTCCGACTCTCCGTCCCATTGCACACGGCCCGGGCCCGAGGGTCTGCAGCCCATTCCCGTGGGGAAAGTGATGGGGCGGGTGACCCTGGGCTGCCCGAGGTTCACAGGGTCAGAGTGGACAGACGTCCTGCTGATGAGGCAGCCCCGACCCCAGGCTCCCGTGCAGCCGCCTCGGGGAAAGGAGCCTGATTAGTGAGGCTGCCCGCAGGCCCTGGGCGCCGCCAGGGGCGGATGCAGAGGCCTCATTTACCCCAGCGCTGGGCGGACACGAGACGCACAGCCACAAGGTCAAGGGCACCAAGCGCGCGTGCACAGACTCGCACGCTCCCGCGGGCAGGTGGGGGCACCCATGCGTATCCAGGGGGCTGGGGAGAGTGTACAGCCGGTAAGGTGCCCCCCTGCATTGGGGGGAGCTGGGTTTGGTGGGCTGGAGAGGGGGCACAGCGGGGAGGGGACTTGCTTTGCACGTGGCCGGCCGACCTGGGTCCCATCCCTGGCGTCCCAGAGGGTCCCCCGAGCCCTGCCAGGAGTAAGCCCTGAGCATCACTGGATGTGGCCCAACACCACCACCACCACCACCACAACAACAAAACAAAAGTGGAGAGCTGGGTTTGACCCCCGTAGGGTCTCCTGAGTCCCACCAGGAGTCAGCCCTGAGCACAGAGGCAGGAGTGAGCCCTGAGCACTGCTGGTGGTGGCGCTGAAAACCAAGGAAAAAAAATAAAAGTGCACCCAGGTGAGAAGTGCAGGGACACACACTGCCCCCACCTCATCCCCCCGAAGAGGACACGAGAGCACACACACATGCACACACACGCACAGACACACAGACACACACCATACATACACCCCCACACCTACACACATACACACGTATACACATACACACATACTCACATACACACAACCACACACATGCACACATACACACATGCACACAATCACACACATACACACATACACACATACACACCATACACACATACTCACATACACACAACCACACACATGCACACATATACACATGCACACAATCACACACATACACACATACACACCATACACACATACTCACATACACACAACCACACACATGCACACATATACACATGCACACAATCACACACATACACACATACACACATACACACCATACACACATACTCACATACACACAATCACACACATGCACACATATACACATGCACACAATCACACACATACACACATACACACATATACACACCCATATACTCATACACACATACACACATACACACATGCACACAATCACACACATACACACATACATATGCCCATACAAGCACCCATATACACCCATATACACATACACACATACACATATTCACACACATACACACATACATGCACGCGCGCGCACACACACACACACACACACACACCCCTGTGCCCACGCTATGCACCAGACGTGCTCACTTCTCTGCACAGACCAGACCCTGCAGTGCCTGGACACAGCTGTCCGGAGGACCCCACGTGGATGGGGTGTGGGTGGACACAGCGCTCAGGCAGGCATGAGGGGCGGGAGGCCAGGACAGCCCAGTGGGCAGGGCAGTGCGGGGCTCCTGTCTGGGATGCTCCCCTGGCCGCACCCTTGGTCCGTCCACACCTGGGAAGCCCGGACACGCACACACTTGGGACACACTTGGGACAGGCCCGCCTGTCCTTTCTCAGGCCACATCTGGCCAAGGAGGCCTTTCCATTGTTTTATTTATTCTTCTTTTTCTAATTTAATTTAGATATTTCTCCTGGCCCCCCAGGCTGTGTGTGGGTGTGAGATGGTGCTGGGGGCCCCGTGGAGCTGGGGGTCAGCAGGGCCAGCCTGGGGGTGCCGGGGACCTCCAGGGCTGCAGCTGGAGGGGGGTGGACCCGGGCGCTGTTGCCTTGTCCTCGCCCCCAGCTCCTGGGGTCACTGTCATCATCGCTCCCTTCCCCCGATGTGAGTGGGGGGCTGAGCAGAGGGTCCGAGGGCGGCAGGTTGGCGGCTCCCCACGGAGCCGGCCGCGTTCCAGTGACTCAGAGGCGCTAACAGCGTCGTATTTTTTTAGTGGTGCTGAAAGGGGCTGTTAAATGGAATATTGAGATAAGGGAGAGGGAGCGAGAGGTGAGACACTATTTACTCAGTTTCATGGGCCACTAAAATATCCCCCTGAGCCTGCTTGCAGACACCGCCCCCACCACGTGGCTGTGTGTGTGTGTGTGTGTGTGTGTGTGCAGCCACGTGGCGGGGACCGGCCCAGGGGACTCCGCGGGACCTCAGAAGCCCAGTGTGTGTGCTGGGCAGGGGGGAGGGGAGGGGCGCAGCCTCGAGTGACTGTTTACACCCCCCAGACCTGACAGACCCCCAGACCTCCCCCCACAGGGGTCCTTCCTGTGCAGGACCCTCAGCTCTGAGTCCCATTTCCTCTCCCTCAGCCAAGTCTGAGCGTTTTGTCGGACCCCCTTGGCCACAAGTGCGGGGGGCCCAGATTCTGATTTGAAAATCTGGGGTGAGGGGGGAAGCCTTTGTCTTCCCTTTCCCTGGAGCTTCTTGGGGGCCAGAGATGTTCGGGAAGGGGACTTGTTACCCCAGGAAGGGGGCCGGCTCAGGGTTTACTGATGCTGAGTCTCCGTGCTCCCTCCTCTCCACCCTCCTCACTCCCGGCTGTCCTATAGTCACTCCCCCATCCCCCCTCCCTCCCCTTCCATCCCATTTCTCTGCCCCTCCGCCCTCTCCCCTCCCTCCTCCCTTCCCTTCTCCCTTCCCTCCTCCCCTCCCTCCTCCTCTCCTCTCTCTCCTCTCCTCTCCTCTCCTCTCCTCTCCTCTCCTCTCCTCTCCTCTCCTCTCCTCTCCTCTCCTCTCCTCTCCTCTCCTCTCCTCTCCTCTCCCCTCCTCTCCTCCCTCCTCCTCTCTCCCTCCTGTCTTACCCTCCCTCCTCCCCTCCCCTCCTCTCTTCCCTTCTCCTCCTCCCTCTCTCTCCTCTCCACTCTCTTCCCTCCCCTACACTCCCCTGTCCTGACCCTCTTTCTCTCCGGTTTTGATTCCTCCTTCTTCCCTCCCTCCTTCCTCCCTCTTCCTTAGCACCCTGCTCCCCTCCCTTCCTTCCCTCCCCCATCCTCCCGGCCTCCTCCCTCCCCTTCCTTCCCTCTCCCCGCTCCCCTCCACACCCCTCCATCTCTTCTTCTGAGTCCAGTCTGCTGGGGATCAGGAAGGTGGGGTGGAGCTGGGCGGAGGACTCTGCCCACCCGCTCCCTCTCCTGGTTCCCTGGGGCCCCAGCCCCTCCTCCCCTCCCATCCTGCTCTCATCTCTGGCTCTGAGTCCTGGCAGGCTGCCTGCAGGAGGTGCCAAGGGTACCCCTGATTTTTTTTATTAGTGAAACACCATGAGGTACAGTTACAGACTTACAAACTTTCGTGCTTGGGTTTCAGTTATACAGTGATTGAACCCATCCCTCCACCAGTGCCCATTCTCCACCAATGGTCCCAGTATCTCTCCCACCGCCCCCACCCCATCCCCTCTACCCTGCCCTGCCTCTGTGGCAGGGCATTCCCTTTTGTTCTCTCTCTCCTTTTGGGTGTTGTCATTTGCAGCAGAGGTATTGAGTGGCCATTGTGTTCGATCTATGGTCCACTTTCATCACGCATCTGGCATCCCAAGAGAGTTCTCCAAGCATCCTTTATTTGGTGTTGTTACCTTCTCTATCTGAGCTGCGTTTTCCTCCGGGGGCATGTGCTGGCAGCTTCCAAGCCCTGGAGCAGACATCCTGGTACTTACTTATCTCAGCTATTCTTGGACGTTAGTCTCCCAATTTGTGACTTTATGTTCCCCAGATGAATGCAATCTTTCTATGTCTGTCCCTCTCTTTCTGACTCATTTTCACTTAGCATGATACTTTCCATGCAGTACAAATTGTATGTAAATTTTGTGACTTCATCTTTTCTAACAGCTGCATAGTACTCCATTGTGTAGATGTACCAAAGTTTCTTTAACCAGTCATCTGTTCTCGGGCACTGGGGTTTTTTCCAGATTCTGGCTATTGTAAAGAGTGCTGCAATGAACAAACAAGTGCAGATGTCACTTCGACTATACTTTTTTACCTCTCTGGGATATATTCCCAGGAGTGGTATTTCTGGGTCAAATGGGAGCTCAATTTCTAATTTTTTGAGAATCGTCTATATGGGTACCCTGGATGTTGAGGCAGGAGCAGGCCCCGTGGGTGAGGTGTGAGGACAGACTGGGGAGCGGAGTGAGGGGCAGGGGTCCCCTGCATCTCCACTCCCTTCGGCAGGCGGAGGGTGGGGTGGGGTGGGGTGGATTCTTCTCACCTGCGGCCAATCCTGGCACTCCAGGAAGGGGATTTCCTGAGACCCCCGAGGGCGTCCCAGGAGCCCCCAGGCCCAATCCAAAGCTACTTCTGAGGGGTGTCCGCCAGACTTGCCAGAGTTTCGGGGGGCTCCCTGGGGCTTGCTGTCTGCGGCCAGGCTGGTCTCACTCTCGCTCCCAGGTTGGTCATGGGGCTCAGGCCTGTCTCTTGAGCGCCACCAGGAGTGAGTTCCTGAGCACAGAGTGAAGAGTAAGTCTGAGACTCAGTTTTCCTTGGGGTTTCTTCTCCTGGGAGCTGGTCAGGAGCCCCAGGACAGGGGCGAAGCAGCCAGAGTCTCTTTGGTAAGAGGGGCAGCACCTCATCTCACGGAGCTTCCTGCTTCTCAGGCTCATCTGCGCTTGACTGAAACCCTGGAGGCGGGCTCTGGAATCCTTCACCAAGGAGGCTCAGAGAGGGCGGGCTACTTACTGAAGATCACACAGCCTTCAAGTGCAGGAGTGAGGACTGGAAGTCCAGGGGTGTTTTTTTTTTTCTGATGAAACGTAGGGGCCACCACCTCATCCCTTGGGGGCCCCGTCTCTGGGCAGGGGAGAAAACAGAAGGATGTGGAGTTAGTCCCCAGCTGGGCACTTGCATCCATTCATAACACAGTCAATCGCTCTCTTCAAATGACAGTAAACGTTGCCCCCCCCAGCCCCCCTGAACAAATCATTGACTGCGACTGCAGACAGTGTCCTGTTTGCACACGAGGCTCTGGCATTCCGATCGGAGCCTAATTACTGATGCTGTGCTCCCATGGCCTTGGGAAAGGCCCCCTAATTGCAGCAATTAATACCTGCCACTCGCCTGGGCTCTGTTGCTGGGGGCCGGATCTTTCCCCTCCTCTGTGGGGGGCCGAGATGGGGTTGGGCAGCCCCCAGGCTGACTCCAGCTGGGTGTGGGGGGCAACTGCATTTTACTGGGGGCTCACAATGGGCACCCACCAGAGACACCCTGGCCGGGGCCACCTCCTCTGCGGTGGGTCTGGGAGGGCCAGACTCCTTTTGCTGTTCCCTGGCTCCGCTTCCGTCTCACTCTGCAGTTCTGGGTTTTCTTTTGCTTTTGGGGAAACACCTGGTGGTGCTCAGGGCTGAGTCCTGGCGGGAAAAGCCTATGAAGTGCTGGGGATGGAACCTGGGCGGGTAGCCTGCAAGGTGACCCTGCCCTGTGCACTATCTCTACGGCTCCCTTATTTTTAATCGTTTGTTTTTTGGGCCGGGCTGGAGCGAAAGCACAGCGGTAGGGCGTTTGCCTTGCACGCAGCCGACTTGGCCGACCCGAGTTCGATTCCTCCTCCGGTCTCGGAGAGCCCGGCAAGCTACTGAGAGTATCTCGCCTGCACAGCAGAGCCTGGCAAGCTCCCTGTGATGTATTCGATATGCCAGACACAGTAACAACAAAGTCTCCAATGGAGACGTTACTGGGCCCGCTCGAGCAAATCCATGAACAACGGGAGGACAGTGACAGTGACAGTTTTTGGGGCTATGCTGTGCTCAGTTTTACTCTTCACTCTGTGCCCAGAGAATCGTTCCTGGTGGTGTTCAAGGGACAGCATGGGGTATTAGGGATCGAAGCCCAGCCGGGCCGGCCACATGGAAGACAAGTGCCCTACCCACTATGCTATCTTTCTGGCCCTCTGGCTCTGAGCATCCGGGCAGGGATCATCTCCAGCCAGTGCCTCAATATCCCCGGGGAGGGGGGGGATGGGGTTGAGAGCCGGGTTTCCATTTCCAGAGGGAGATGCGCTAATGCTGTGTGAGTCTCGGGGGCTAGGGCCAGGCTGAGGGGGGTCAATAATGAAAGAGGCAGGGTCCATCTTGGGGGGAGCGGAGGCCCTGCTTCTGGTTCGACTCCTTCTTACTCTGCCATGGGCTTCGGGGATAATGCCCACTTTACACACTGCTGTGGGGGGAGGGGGGCGCCCTGGAGGCCTCTAGGGGATTGGCTGGCTTAAGGGGGGGGGTTGCTTGGTTCATGTGGGACAGCAGGTCAAAGGGCATGAGCTTTCTTTGGTTTCTATTTTTGGGGCCACGTCCAGAAGTGCTCAGGGCTGACTCCTGGCTCTGTGCTCAGGGATCACGCCTGGGGGTGCTCAGGGGACCATCTACGGTGCCGGGGACTGAACCAGCGTCGCTCATGTGCACGGCCAGCTATAGTGTCTTTTCTCACCTGCAGCTCTCTGATTGGAAATCTTGTCTTTGGTTCCCTTCACCTCCCCGGGTCTGCAACCCCCCCAAAAAACACACACAGGCAGCAGCTGATGTGACACACTGTCACAAGTGTCATTTGCCCACAAAACAGCGGCAATGGTGCTTGCTGCCACGTGGCTGACACAGGGGGGTGCGTCTCCTGCAATGGGGGTGGGGGAGGTCTCGGTCCTTGACAGGTGCCCCCCGTGGGACACAGACAACACCCCCTCCCAGCTCCTGCATGCCCCCAGGGGTGGTGGGGGCCACTGCCGCCGGCAGGACCGTGCTCGCGTGGGGATGAGCTTGATGTCCCGGTGCCTGACACATGCCTCGTATGCGGTCCCCAAATTAAACGAAACAAAGGTCCTCAGTCAAAGGCAGCCGGGGCCTGGTGGGGAGGTGGCGGGCTCGGGAGCACAGTGACTGACTGATTTCCCCTAATTACCGCCGGTTTAATATTTATAGGGCTGGTGCCAGAGGGCTGCGCGGGAGGGGTTCAGCTCCAACGGCTGCAGTCAGCACGGAGGGGGGGGGTTGTCTGGCGGGGGGTGGGGTGGGCCAAGAGGCTGCCTGGACTCAGGGTCTGGGTAGGTGGGCTGCCCCTGGCACAGAGAACATTCCATGAAGCTGCAACGATCTCTCTCAGGGCACTGGGCTTGCAGTCTGACAGCCCGGAGGGTCCTGCCATCCAGGACTTCAAGGTGGGGGGGCTCTGACGTCAGAGGGGTCTGGGTCTCGTTCAAGTGTGGCTCCCGGGCCAGCCTGGGGCTCCAGGGCCGGTGACCACAGGGCTCTTGCATAAGCCCAGCGCAGTGATTCGGCCCCTCTGCGGTTGAGGTCCAAGGCAGTGCTTAATAAGGCTCCCAGCAAAGAGCTCCATCATACCTGCGGCGTACACTGGCGGGGGAGGCCCTGCATTGGACAGCTGTGACCTCAGGGACATGGCTTTCTCAGCCCATCCACCTCCATCATGGGTCCCTGCCGAGCTCAGGTGTGTTTCAGACAGCTGGGCCCAGCTGCGCGGCGCTGCCGGGCTTGGCTGGACTTGCCACAGCAGCTGTGGCCCTGCTCCCCCAGGCTGCCCACCCCCCACACGTACACGCTCCAGTGTTTCCTGCTTCTGTGGTTGGCTCTGGCCGGCGTGTCCTGCCAGTGGCTGGTGCGAGGATGATTGTCTCTTCCCGTCTCCTGTTCCCCCGAAGGAGACGTTTTCTCTCCTTTTCCTTCCTCTGAGGGAGGGGGGAGGCTGGTATGCGGGGAGAGGAGATGGCTTGCTTGGAGCTGAGCTCTGAGTATTTGAGAGACTCTGTTGTGCTCAAATGCCAGGCTCTTTATTTTTTATTTATTTATTTTTTTATTTTATAAGGTGGCACTGCACTATGCACTATCCTCCCTTTGTTCATTGACTTGCTCAAGTGGGCCGAGTAACATTTCCACTGTGAGACTTGTTGTTACTGTGTTTGGCATATCGAATGCGCCACAGGGCGCTTGCCAGGCTCTGCTGTGCGGGCAGGATACGCTCGGTAACTTGCTGGGCTCTCCGAGAGGGGCGCAGGAATTGAACTGGGGTCAGCCGGCTGCAAGGCAAACACCCTACCCACTGTGCTATTGCTCCAGCCAATTTTATAAGGTAGTTCACAATATTTGATCACTTGATCACTTGACTTCCTGTTAATTGTCGATTTGCTCGAGTGGGCGCCAGTAATGTCTCCATTTGTCCCTGTTGTGTGCTAGTTTGGGCTGGAGCGATAGCACAGCGGTAGGGCGTTTGCCTTGCACGCAGCCAACATAGCCGACGCGAGTTCAATTCTTCTGCCCCTCTCCGAGAGCCCGGCAAGCTTCCAAGAGTATCTTACCCGCACGGCAGAGCCTAGCAAGCTACCTGTGATGTATTTGATATGCCAAACACAGTAACAACAAAGTCTCCAATGGAGACGTTACTGGGCCTGCTCGAGCAAATCGATGAACAATGGGAGGACAGTGACAGTGACAGTGACAGTGTGCTAGTGTAGCCCAATGGCGTCTGTTCGCTCTGGGAACATGAAGAGCCTCAAACCGATAGTTCATGATCTTGATGAAGAAGTCTGACCATCTGGTAGGTGGGCGGCCACGCGGTCTTTTGACATCCCGTGGAATCCAGTCAGTAACAGCTCTAGTCCAGCGGTCATCTTTAAATTTCATTACATGACCAGCCCACCTGATTTTTGACACCTTGGCAAACGAGACAGCGTCCCTGATTCTTGATAGTCGATGGAGGTCGGAACTCCAGATTCTTTCTCTCATTTGAGTGAAACGTGATATTCCAAGCATGGCTCTTTCAATTCCTCTTTGGGAGACCTGAATAGCGTTCTCATCCTGTTTGCGTAGGGCCCAGATCTCTGAGGCGTATGTTAATGCAGGAAGAACAGTGGAATCAAAGAGATGTGCCCAGAGCTGGAGGTTCTTCGTCCTCTTAGCTATTTCTTCGATGCTCTTGAAGGCGTTCCAAGCCGCTCTCTTCCTCCTGCGCAGCTCGGGTGCCAGGTCATTTGTCATGTTGACTTCTCGACCTAGGTACACATAGCTGTTGCATTCGGATTACATTTAATATTCAAACACCAATCCTACCACCTTGACACCTTCCCACCACCAAATTTGGGATGTTTCCATCCCAAGCCCCAATCCCTGTCCCAAAGCACAACTGGAATAATATATTTTGTATTGTCTGTTATGAAAAAATGCTGAAATTGCTACAAAAAAGTATCCATAGAGGAAACAGTGTGAAGATTATTTTATTTTGGCAGGGGCCATTAAGACATTCTTCAGGATATCACTAGCATGTTGTTAAAGGTTGAGTGATGTGAGCTTTTGGATATATATCTGAAAATATGTCTATATGCATATATATATATATATTTCCCTCTATGATTTGTTGCCTACTATTTGAACCCCATCAAAAATGTGGTACTCTTGGAGAATGTGTAGGGAGCGTCTTATAATGTGTCATGTGGCCACATTTGCGGCCACACGGTCCAGGAATACGTTCACTCGTCCGTGAGGCTTGACCCGAGTGTGTGGGGAGCAGCCTTGAGCATGGACTCAACCACCAGACTCTTGAGTGTCCTGTGATCCTGAGAGTAGCTGCCATTGGTCGACCCCCTGATAGATGTCAAGTGCTTTGCTTAAGTAAATGTTTTGGGCCCCCCACATGATATTCGGGGAGTCCAGGGTCATTTCTGGCCATCCTTAGCCAACCGGAGGAGCAGTTCCAGGAGAGGGCCCGAGGGTGCTGATACTCCAGCCCAACAGTCCCAAGAACCAACGGGGCCACCTGGCTGTGCTCAGGGGTCTCCAGGGAACTGGACTCAGTGGCCAGGGGTCAAGTCTGTTTGAAATAGGCAGAGCACCCTCCTGACAACGAAGCTACCTCTCCAGCCTCAATTCCAGGAATCTCTTATTCCAAATATTATTTCACCAGGTTCATCCCTATACCCACTATACAGATGGAGAAACCAAGACTCAGAGACCAAGACATTTGTTTTGGTTTTTGGGCCATACCTGGTAGTGCTTAAGGCTTACTCCTGGCTCTGTGCTCAGGGATTATTCCTGGTGGGACTCGGGGGATAGAATGCAGGGCCAGGGATGAAATCAGGGTCAGCCCACATCCAAGGCCCATGCCTGATCTCAAAGGTCGAGAAACTTTTTCCAAACTCTCTTAACAGGTCCTTAACAAACTCAAGACTGGGTCACAAACCTCTTCCTTCCATGCCATCATATACCATACTTTGGGGTCAACAGTCACCGTTGTCTCTGGAATCGGATTCTGTATCCAGGAAAATAATAGGGGCTGCCAATCGGATCAGACACTGAAAAAACAGGTGGTGCTGTGAGCATTTGGAGGAGAGTCACTGAGAGGCAGGGAATTGAGGTCTCCCACCCAGGTCCCACTGGGCTGAGTGGCCAAGAAGGGGTGTGAGTGTTTTTTGCTGTTTTTTTTTAAATTTTTATTTATTTTTTGTTTATTTGTGGGCCACACCTGGTGATGCTCAGGGGTTACTCCTGGATCTGCATTCAGAAATAGCTCCTGGTGGTGCTCAGGGGACCAGAGGGGATGCCAGGGATGGAACCACATCAGCCCCATGCCAAGCAAATGCCCTACATGCTCTGACTCCAGCCATATGTGTCAGAGTGTTGTATCAGGAATCATGTCTCTCTTTTGGGGCTCCCTCTGTCCTTTCTGGGAGAAGAGCCTGTGTTTCTAATTCCTTTGCCTGGATGAGATTCTGCATCTGAAAGGCCGCCCTCCTCCCCCACTACGACCCCCACTTGTTCCTCTTCTTGTTTTCAGTCTTGCAGGAGATAGGGGCTCAGCAGGTGAGCAAGTGGGCACGCCCTTGGGGAATGGTGCAAGAACATGGTTTTGGGGACCCGAGGGATACCACGAGTGGGTAGGGCGTTTGCCTTGCACGCGGCTGACCCAAGTTCAATCCCTGGCATCCCATATCGTCCCCCAAGCACCACCAGGAGTCATTCCCAAGTGCAGAGCAAGGATTAACCCCTGAGCATTGCTGGGTGTGACCCAAAAAGTGGAAAAAAAAAAGAAGGACGGTTTTTCTAGGGCCACATTTCCAGTCCTCCACCCCATGGCCCTCTTGGGTTAACCTAAGCGACATATGCCCAGTGACTCTCCGAGGTCTGGATTTCTCCTTGGGGAGATGCACTGGGGTGCTCAGGCCATGGAGGGTTGTCAACAGTGACCGCTGTCACTTAGGGGTGTTGTTTTCCTTCCAAGGGTGGGGACAAAGAAGCCCCCAGCAACGGAAGCCGGCCAACGTGGTTCCAAAGCTATCATCCCGGAGACTTAGAAAGGGGCTAAGCATCTTTGCAGATGCTGGGTGACCAGGAAGGAAGCAGGATGGATTCTGAGCATGCATGAGGAGGGGACGGTGGTCCGTGCAAATAATTCCTGGTTGTCCAGTCCAAAGACTCAGGGTGGCCCATGTCCACACAGTTGGCAGCTGGAGCCAGGCACAGGCGGAAGCTTCTCGGCTCTTTCTCCGCCCACATTGCTGGTCTCTGCGGGCCCCGTGGGGGTCTTCTGGGGTCTCGTGGGGTTTCACAGCCCTGCACTCGCAGAGCAGGAGGTGATGGGGTTTGTGGAGTGTGTGTGTGTGTGTGTGTGTGTGTGTGTGTGTGTTTGTGCATGAGCTGGAGGCGGCTGCCAAAGCAATTCTCAGCCAAATCCCCGGGGGTCTGTGTCAAGGACAAAATAGTGTGTCCCCCGGGGAAAGAGAGTTAACACAGCTGCAAAACAGAATTTATTTCTTGTTTGAGATATCATTTTTAGAGTGTGGCATAGGGAGAGCTTTAAAAATGAAATTATAGCCGGCAATAAAAAAAGCTCATAGGCACTGTATTCAAATTACGCTACAGTAATAGGCCAAGTTCATAAATAAACATGGCGGGTTAACCCTTCTGCTCCGCCACGTGGGAAGGACCGCAGGGTCCCCCGGGGGACTGGGCCTGGCGGTGACTTTAAACCCCAGGGGGAGGAGGCAGAATCGCAGCGCCCGTGTCCCGTGGGGTCCCTCCTGCCCGACTGCTCTCTCTCTCTTTGTGCAGGACCCCTCTGTTCAGGTCTTCCAAGTCCCTTGGGGACCGTGACAGAACCATCCTCTGTGTTTGGGAAGATGTGCCACTCAGACTTCTGAGCTGGAAAGATCGGAGGCTCTGGATGTGGTCGTTCCTCCCATGGGCTCTCTGGACTCCCCTCCCCCCGGCCTCCCAACTGTATAGATGCTGGACCACCGTTCCTAGGCTGTGGCAGGGAGGTGGGGGGTGGTTGTCACCCTGCTCGGAGGCCCAGTCTGGAGAGGGTTTCGAGTCCGTAGCTGGAAGCTGCTCTCGGCATCTGGTCTGTGAAGGGCAGGGGTCCGCCTCTGCCTCCGAAAAGACACAGCAGGGCACGGGACCCTCTTCTGTGGGGAATGAGCCGCCCCCCAGGTGCAGGGAAGAGGCGAGGGGGAATTCCAGCACCAGCCTTAATTCCTGGGTCAGTGTTTGCCACCCACTTGGGTTTGGGCCACGCTGTTGGGATCACTGGTGAGCCTCTATCACCAGCCTCTGCTCAGCACCCAGAAGGGCCTCCCGGGGGGGCATTCCTGAAGGGGGAAGGAATGAAACATCCCACCCATCACCCCATCAGCCTTTAACCCATCCTTTTGTTCCAGGCTGGAAGGCAGATTCTTGAGGAGGTGTTCCTCTCCCTGAGGCCCCTCCCCCAGGCCCATCAGTCAAGCCTACCTTGTTCTGCCACCTCCCAGTGACTAGGTCCTGGTTCACATCTCTGGCCTGATGGCCCCTCCTCCAGGCAGTCGCCCTGCTTGATTTGACCAGTTGTTTCCTCTGTTCCTCCTTGATTTCCATCCTAGCTTTTATCTCTGGGCACGCCCCTGAGATTCTAGGGGGCCAAATTGCATGGCTTATGATGACAGGCTGGGTCTTGGTCACCATGGGGGTCCCTGCAGCAGAGTGGGCTGGGATCAGCCTCTGGGCGAGGGTCTGACAACAGAAGCCCTTTTATTTTTAGATTTATTTTCCACCCCTTTTTTGAGTTAGCAATAGCTATCTATTTATATCACGATGTTTAGTGAGATACACAGTTGCAAAATTGTAACTGATTGGGTTTCAGTCATACAATGTTCTAACTCCCGTCCCTTTACCCTCTCCTGCCACCAGTGTCCCCAGTTTCCCGCCCGCCACCCTCCCCCAGTCTGCCTTCATGCCAAACACTTTCCTGCTCCTCTTTCTCTCTCTCTCCCTCCCCTCCCTCTCTCTCTCCTTTTCTCTCTCTCTCCCTCCCTCTCTCTCTTCCTCTCTCCCTCCATTCCTCTTTCTCTCTCTCCCTCTCTCTCCTTTTCTCCCTCTCTCTCCCTCTCTCTCCATCCCTCTTTCTCTCTCTCTCCCTCTCTCTCCTTTTCTCTCTCTCTCTCTCCCTCTCTCTCTCCTCTACTCCCCTTCTTTCTCCCTCTCTCTCCCTCCATCCCTCTTTCTCTCTCTCCCTCTACCTCTCTCCTTTTCTCTCTCTCCCTCCCTCCCTCCCTCCCTCCCTCCCTCCCTCCCTCCCCCTCTCTCTCTCCCTCTCTCCTTCCCTCCCTCCCACTCTCTCTCCCTCTCCCTCCTTCACTCTCTCTCTCTCTCTCTCTCTCTATATATATATATATATATATCACTGTATCACTGTCACTGTCCTCCCGTTGTTCATCGATTTGCTTGAGTGGGCGCCAGTAATGTCTCTATTCATCCCAGCCCTGAGATTTTAGCAGCCTCTCCTTACTCATCCTTCCTAGCAGTGCCATATTGGAGGCTCTTCAGAGTCAGGAGAATAAGACCTGTTATTGTTACTGATTTTGGCATGTCGAATACACCACGGGGAGCTTGCCAGGCTGTGCCGTGGCTCTACACTCGATAGCTTGCCAGGCTCTCCATATATATATATATATAAATAATGTCCCACAAATGAATGCAGTCATTCTATGTCTGTCCCTCTCCTTCTGACTCATTTCACTCAGCATGATACTCTCCGTGTCCAGCCATTTACAAGCAAATGTCATGACTTCATTCTTCCTAACTAGAAAGCCCGTCTCATCCTTGCCACGCCCTCTCCTTCCTCTCCAATATCTCCTTCATTTTCTGAGCCCTCCCTGCAGTGCTTAGGGTCTACTCTTGGAGTGTTGCTTGGGGGTCACTCCTGGCAGTGCTCGGGGGATCAGCT